>NW_010289110.1:0-89367 GCF_000700745.2 Antrostomus carolinensis | reverse complement strand
CCTCCCCAGCCTCTTCTGCATCCAAGGCAGGGAGGAAAACTTACGATAGCAACCATAGACTAGAGTTCCAGGGGGTGATGAAGCCAATGGCATGGTGGATGCTGGTGTGGTTTGATAGAACATCTCTTTCAGAAGTTAGGAGGGATCTAAGTATGTCTTTCTTTGAAAGCCTAGATAGGAGGGTATGCACAGATGTCTTGAGCTGTCTTTATGGCCTGAGTAATTTGCCTTTTTTGACAGCTTGGTGTACAAAAGAAGAAATTCATGCCTTATAACCACCAGCACAAGTACTTCTTCATCAGTGAGTAACCCTCCCCTTTTGCAGTTGTATGGACAGCATTTACTCAACCCCTTCCTCTTCCAGTTCATCTCACTGGGGTAAAAGGGCACAGTTAATGTCTCTGCAATCTTATTTCTCCACTCTAGTTGGTCCTCCAGCTCTGGTGCCTCTTTACTTCCAGTGGTACATATTCTATTTCGTGGTGCAGCGGAAACAGTGGGTGGTAAGTCATCTTCACTTTGCCAGTGGTGACTTCTTTGGTTACAGATGCATTTCAGTGCAAGAAATTACTGGGAGGAACTCCTGAGCTGTGTATCTCTGTGGCAAGGAGTGTGGGTATATGATCTGGTAAATAATATCTCTGATGTTCTGCCTCAGTCCAGGGTGTGTGAGTGTCTGGAAGCATTCCTTCTTCTGCAGAGTGGATGTTCATACAGAACTTGTCCTTCAGGTAGCATGAGAGGCTAGTTTAAGGTAGAAGTGGTCGTTCTGGCCACTCTTTTTTGTTTTTTTCCAAACCAATACCATAAAACCTAAATGGGCACACAAAAAGGGGAAAAATAGCAGAAATCAGGGGGCTTTGGAGGAGGATTCAGTGCACCTCCATTTTGCAAAACAATATATTAAAAATCAAGTAGCTTTCAGGTAGCCTAAAACTGAATCCTCACAGTTCAGTGTGAGGTGGAATAGGGGATGTGTAGTAGACTTTCAAAGTTGTTAGGAAGATTGTAAGGGGAAAATCTAGGGCCTTGTGAAATAACATAGTTTCTAGAGACTTTAGAATCAAATGCAGAAAAAAAGATGGCTCTTCTCTGAGATGTAGGGCTTAGAGACAAGGCATCTTGATGTTTTATTCTTGTATGGGAGGTGGGACAGTCAGGAGAAAATGAACATGAGGGAAATAAGAAATTGCAAGAAATGTGGAGAGGAACAAAAAAGGACGAGATGGAAGTAAACCAGAGCTCTTAATCCTTTTAACTGGCTAGGTTTTTGGTTTTCTTTAGATCCAGAGGAAAATTAGATCCAGAGGAAAACATGATGCTTTAGAGCATGTCCTCTCTGGGCTGAACTCGAAGACCAGGATAATTCCTGAGCATAGGGATGTCTGGGGAGTGGCTGTGTGTCATTTTGCTTTGTGATGAGGCCAGGGAGGAAATATCTATGAGAATAAGATATTATGGGATGTTTTAAAGGGAGTGCCACATAGAGTGGACAATAAATTCAGAAGCCAGTCATTCTTCCTCCTAATGAAGTTTTACCTGTTCCCTGTTCTACAGGACCTGGCTTGGATGCTGACCTTCTACATCCGATTCTTTCTCACCTACTTGCCCTTTCTGGGGGTAAAGGGTGTCCTGGGTCTTCATCTGTTAGTCAGGTATCATTCCACTTGTAATTTCTCCATTTCCTCTACCCAGTTTCTGTTGATCCCTCGTGTCAGCTCTTCTTCAAACTCCTGGTTATCCTTCTCATCAGCTCCCTATTCTTCTGTCTCCTCGTACCTTTCATCAAGACAGAGGTTGTCTGCCATGCATGTGTCTTTAGAAGGTGGAAGGTGTGTGCAGGTCTGGTCTGCTGATCAGATGTTTGGGGTTCCTGGTGTTCACTTTGGCAAGCAATGACTAGCTTGTACGTGTACAAGTGTTTTGTACTGACTTGTTATGGCATAGGGGTGAGATCAGTGATGGTTTTATTGTGTCTTTATATGCACAGGTTTATAGAGAGTAACTGGTTTGTCTGGGTGACACAAATGAATCACATCCCGATGCACATTGATTATGATAAGAATGTGGACTGGTTCTCTACTCAGGTAAGACCTTCTTTCTAGAGACCTCTGTCTTTGAAGGTGAGAAGTTACAATTCTGGGTACATAATACCCAAGAGAGCTGATCGCAGAAGCGATGAGTGATGGGAACTGAGAGAGGAAAACCTAAGTGGCTTGTCCTCTCTGTGTGAAGTGTGTGATTAGTGCAAAGAAAGAAGGTGCAGAAGTGGGATGGAGGCTTCAGATGCTGAGCACAGATGCCTTGAGGAAAATAATTAGAGATGCTCTAATGCTCTTCAGATAGAGAGGTTTCCCTGCATGAAGGATGCAGATCTCTCCTGTGCTCTGTCTTATTTTAGTTCTGAAGCCATTACACAGTTTTTTAAGTGAGAGAGCTGAAATCCATGGTTGTTATGGCTTATCTCACTGGGGAAGTCAGTCTGTTCTCCTAAATTATGTCCCTAACAATCCTATATCACAACATGGTCATCTCATGTTGACTGGAGTTGCTGTATTCAGCCAGAAGGCAAACGATGATAAGGACCTTGTACCTGCTTACTGTTGTGTTTGACACGTGTAAAAGAGGAGGCATTCCTAAAACCATACTGAAATGTTACTGCTTTTTCTCTCAGCTCCAGGCAACCTGTAATGTTCATCAGTCCTTCTTCAATGACTGGTTTAGTGGACATCTGAACTTCCAAATCGAGCACCAGTGAGTTGAAGCATGGACTGGGGATAGGATATGTGGGAATTTCCAAGAGTGCTAGTTGCACTAGGTGTGAAGAGCCTGCAAGGTCCCTGTCTATCAGCTAATACAAGAACAAAAGATAATGTGGGTAAATTTTGTGCTTTTTATATGGGGGTGGAATAGGAACTCCAAGAAACTTTTTGGAGCACTGCTGAGTGTCAACACCACTTTAGGTATGAGTAGCATGGCACAGAAGTGAGAATTCCCAGCCTCCTGGTTAATGTAGTTACTGACTGAAGGGACAATGAAGGGTTGGCTACAGAGCACTAACAGCTATGGGCAGGAGGGGAGGTTGAGGCACTGCCATGCTTAGGCACAGAAGAGGGGCAGGAATTCTCTGAGGTGATGACAAATGCCATTGAATCACCATATTCTCTTCCCACAGCCTTTTTCCTACAATGCCTCGACACAACTACTGGAAGGTGGCTCCTTTGGTGAAGTCCCTGTGTGCCAAACATGGTATTGAGTACCAGTGCAAGCCGTTGCTCACCGCCTTTGCAGACATAGTGCAGTACGTACCAACCCGCTGCGTTCCCTGGGTGAAGGGTTCTCCAATATTATGGAATGAACAAGTGAGGAACATGGGAAGGGATGAGGCAGCCAACTTGGATCACAGAAGTTCTGTGAAGAGCTGTAGCTAGTACACATGGGTATGAAAGGAACTGGGAAACTGTTCAGCCACGATGCTGGTTTCAGTAGCAGGAGACATAAGATGTCAGTAGACACAACCTGGTGGAGAGCTCCTTTTCCTTCAGCTCTGAAGAGTCAGAGATCAGTAGGATGCCAAGTCTGATGCCTCTGTCTCCCAGTACGCTTCAGGGAAAGACATATTAGATGTTTGAACTGTCATTCATTCTTTCTTTTTTCTTCCTTTTTTTCCCCTCCATTTTCCCCCAGATATTTCTTATTCCATTAAAAAGTCACGTGTCTCTCTTCTGCCATGCTTACTCCTTTTGTTTCCATTCTTTGGAAGGAGCTGTAATCTACATTGCCTTGCTTCTGAAGATCTCTGAGCAACCTGATCTAGCTGAAGATGTCCCTGCTCATTGCAGGAGGGTTGGACTAGATGACTTTTAAAGGTCTCTTCCAACCCAAACCATTCTATGATTCTGTGATCTCCTTTGCTTAATCTATAGACAGGAATTTTCCCACAAAGCTCTCTTCCCTGATACTGTATTTCATCTAAGGAAATGTGGTTTTCTCTTGGCAGCTCTTTGAAAGATTCAGGAGAGCTCTGGCTTGATGCCTACCTACATAGATAAGAAGCAGTGGATCCTTGCAGAGGAATTCCCCACCCTTGTTGCCTCCTGTGGTGGTCACCATGAAGATACTGCCCAGAGGAGTGAGAGCTGGCTAAGCCAGAGGTGGGGAGGTGGTGCCGCTTAATTCCATTGATGAATGTGATTAATGTGATTTTTTTTAAAAAAGAAATGTTCTTAATTTTTCTTGTGCTTCTTTCATTCCTCTTCTCTGGTGCTGATTGAATGGGGAAAAGCTGAATGGAGGAGGCTGTGTTCCACCAAGCTGGAGGCAGCTTTGGGACTGGGAACAGATTCCTTTCTGTCTGCTGATACTTCATTTGCTGAGTATATAGGAGGGAAGTCTCTTATCTAACATAGACTTTTATGAGGTGGCTCTCATTATGAATGTAGTAAGAGTGTTGAGACAGCTTGAAATCAAAGAACACAGGAGTTATTGCAATGTGGAAACAATAAGGAATTGTGTAGGTACAGTATTTTCAAATCCCTGTGTGTAATTAACAATGGCAATAGAAGTGCCCAGACCAAGGGGCAGTGGGGTGCAGGTGAGAGCCCAAACCAATCTGTGTGTATGTGGGTGAGATGGAGAAGGGCCAGGCAGCGGTTCTGTAGGAATAAGCATGAGGAAAAGGACCTAATTAGAGCCCAAATGGACATAGAGAAAGAGAGAAGTGGAGGTTATTCCCCAGGCATGTAGGTGTGAGAGCTCGGCGTGCCATATTCTGTGGGAATGCTGCCTTCCACATCTTCTGTGGTGAAAGCCTCTGGGTTATTTGCCCATTGGTCACCTCCCATGGAAACTCTGCAAGTGGTTTCCCCAGTGCCATACTTCTGAGTGTTTCTGAACCTGTTACTGAAAGTCAGAAGAGACAGAAATGTGGCACATCCATACTTGGGATCCCTACAGGGATGACAAAGGAAGCACAAGGGTAATCGGTCTGTGGTCACTTCAAGCTTCATTCTTTTTTGAGTGATTTGCTAAGCGGAGAGAAATCACTTCTGGCCCATAGAGCAGGAGATGTGCCTGTCTGAGCTGCAGACATATTTAATGAAGGTGTAAAAGTGTTAGGGGTTGGGGTACTGTTTAAATGCATTTAACTTCTCAATCAGCAGAAGTCAGCGTACCTGGAGGCACACATCAACCAAAACCTTGCTGATCTTTCTCTGTTGGATGATGTGCCTTCAAAACACACTCCAAGAGGGCACATTCTCTGTGATTTATTGGAATGTGAATTAGCCTTACTGCATTTCCTGGTGTCTTTTCATTTACTACACCAGTGTTACAGGTGCCAAACTAGGATATAGCACCTGACATAGCACTAGTGAAGATGGCTCCATCACCCTGTTACCTCAGTGACAAGTGGCTCAGTCTCCAGAAGGGATGGGTTGATTTTGAGGAACATATGGTGCTTTTTCTGATTAACATCCAAAAGGATGATGCCTTGTGAGGGAATGGAAGAAATGCATCTTCCCAGGCCAAGAGTGTTGTTAAGGATGGAATAAAATTGTAATGGAAATAATAAAATAATCATTAAAACATTGATACCTGTTGATAAAAACCACAGTGGAAATGGGCCTTAGTTAGTCTTTTACCTTGTTTTTTCCTGCTCCGTTTCTTTCCCTCTTATTATTAGAACTGTTGATGGAGGAAAGTCTAATAATAAAATTCCTTATCTTACCAATTATTGCTGTCATCAGAGTAAAATATGTCTGCAAAAGAGTCTGCACTCTCTAAAATGCGGAACAAATGCCTGTCCAGAGCTGCAGAGAGAGAACTGCCATAAACCTCAGCGTTTGTATTTTGGTGGAAGGAAATCAGCTTTGTCCTTTTCTCCTTGTGTGAAGTAAGCAGTATAAATTATTAAACTAAAATTAATCCTAAAAACAAAACTGTACACCAGTTCTTCCTCCAGAATGAGGAGGGAAGTTAAAAATGAACTACCTCAAATTTCTGGAAGCTACTTTAGATGTAGCAAAGTACCCATTTTATGAAATCAAGAGCTGTTCTGTAAGAATTTCCATTCAACAGGCTGTCAGCTCTCAGATGAAACTTCAGTGGCACTGCCAAAAGTTCCCCCTGGCCTTGGAGTGTTGACCCTCAGCCACAAAGGGACAGAAGTCTTGTGCTATTTAACATCTCAGCTTCGTAAGGAGCTCAAATTCCCCAGGCTAGGCTCTTTGTGTGTACCTGAGAAAGCTGGACAAGTGTAGACCTGCCTGAGCTGGGCAAAAGAAAACTCTGAAGACAAGGAAGTATTCAAAAATCCTCTAGGGATGTTTCATTACAACTCTGAATTTTGACAGTTGAATAAAACCATGCAGGCTGTCCTGGTAGCAAGAATGCTTCCATCGCATGTTTTGGCCATAATTCCCAGATTTGAGAATAAAATTTGCTCCTGCTTTCTTTCTGTGGCCCAGTGAACCTTTTAATTTGGACATGCAAATAGGATGGTTTAAGCAGGCAAGGGAGATCCTCTTCCTCTTTTGTCAGGACAAGTTTTCAATCATCTGTGACAAAAGAGGGACCTGAGCCTGATCTTCTCTGCTTGCTGGGTGGTAGTGCTGTAGCCACAGAGATACTTACTAAAAGTGCAAGTACTTCCAACATGTTTTGAAGGAAAACATCTCGACTTCAGCTCAGTTCATAAAGCTTTGAAAGTATTTACCAGATGGATTGTGACAACTGAGGTAAGTAGAAGAAATGCTGCTTGTAGGTCAGGTGGGCTCTAAGTGTTCAGCAATGTTGAAACACTTGGTGTTCCCCAGCAAGTGGCTTTTTTTGACTGCTCAGAGTCAGAACTTTATCTGGATGTTTAATTTTGAAAATTCAAATGAATTTCGGCTACCTCCAGGGCTAGGATGATCGAGGAGTTAATAGTTTCAAAGAGAATAATGTGTCTGAGCTCCACTTTAGTGCCCAAGACTTTGGAGACTCTTGTGTCTTCTCTACCACAGTAAAGAGGAAACATCCACAATACAATAAACCAAATTGCCTGACTAACCAGGGGAAATAATGTGATGAACTTATTCACAGTCCTAAAGGGTAAGACCGGAAGAGGACCTGAGTCAACATAAGCAGTTCTGGATATGTTGAGTTTGCTAGAAGTTCTCTAGAGGTTTGATGGCTCAGGAGGAGAAATCAGCTGTATGACATCTGCTTCAGTTTCTGTGATTACTCTGGGCTGTTTGGAGTCCACAGTGGCAGATGATCCGGACTTCTAATACTGAAATTGTACAACATTCAAATGCAAGTCCAAAACCCTGTTCAGATTCTCTGAACGTGCATTGGGCTACACCACCAACAGCTCCAAATTGGCCGTTTAGTGGAAGTCCTTTGGCTTCACAGTTCAGCCTTAAAGGATGGAACCTGAACATTGTGAAGTAGCCACAGGATGGCAGTCAGGCATCAGAAGGGAAGGAGACACCCAGCCTTGCTGGGAACTGAAACTTGAGTGTTGAAAGGCTTCAGTCTGGCTATGATCCTACTTTTCTATTCACTTAAAGGAAGTAAATATGAAATTAATGCACAACTCAAAGCAGCTTTTGGCTGGTGTGAGAATGGAACTCCTAAACCTCACTAATCAAAAGCATTATATCCCCATGTCACCCTTGGTAATAGGTAAGACCGTGTTAAAATAACCTTTGCCTGTAAGCAGCAATAGCTCGTTAGACCTTTTCCTTTTGGGTCTTTATTTTAGTTTAGCCTAAACACTAGGAAATGATAAATGTGCTAAATATCTAGTACAGATTTGATAAACATAAAAATTAATTCTCTCTGAAGATAGAATCATAGGTGTCCCTGCTGATGGCAGGGGGGTTGGAACTAGATGATCTTTAAGGTCCCTTCCAAACCAAACCATTCTATGATTCTAAGATCTCTCTGGTGGATCTATTGCGACGTAGGGGAAAGTGATTAATCTTCTGCTGTTGGTAATTGTTCTAAGTCAAGTGATCACTAAGACAGTGTTGCGTTCACATGTCCTGTACTTACACGCTCTTTTTCTGCCACGCTTGTGGCAGGTTAGGCAATGAAGTATTTGAATTACACGGTGTCAGGAGAGATTTAATGAATAGGATCATTGTTAAAAAATCCCTGGCACTGCAGCAGAAATTGTTTAGGGATGAAGGCAGAGCATTTGCACCCAAGGTGAAGCCTGTTAGTCTTCAGCCTCTCCATGGGGTTTGGATGTTGGAAGGGGATATAATCCCCAAAGATGTTCAAAAGGAGAACAAATTAATCAGGTATTTGTTTGAGGTCTTAAAAACTGCAGTCTGAGGTTCCTAAGGCTTTGAAGATTATTCAGTTAAGTGGAGCATCATTGGACAAAGAGGTGGCTCCAGCCCAGAATAAATTACTTTTTTCAAATCAAGGAGGAACATTTTCAGCAATGGAGTAGCTGGAATTATAAAAACTTTAGGATGATGTTAAAACAGTTAAGGGTAACGGGGCCACTGGAAGAAGAAAATGCCCTTTCCCAACACCCACTCATCTTGACTCATTAATGTAACAAATGATCTGGATTTGCAATCCTTGCCCAACCCATGCATGTGTTTGCTGCCATTATCCTGAATTCCTGAAGAGGTGACCTGTGTTGTTTATAGAAATTTCTCCGTCTTTATGAAAGAAGGAGAAATGAAGATGATAGTAGGTCTGTACAGGGTAGACAATGGATGCAGCTGAACCACTTGGAAACAGGATGATCTGTTGCTCCCCAAGGTAGGTTATTTTATAAGGAATATAAAAAGATTTCTCAACAGGTCAGACGTAAAGGACTAATTATTAATGCAACATTACTCAGAGGTGGAGAAAGAAAGAGGATTATGTCACACTGGAAGAGAGTTCATTGGCATGAATGTGGTTTCTGTGCGATTTACATCTGCTACAGAGACCAATATTAAGTGTTCAGAAAATGGTGAGGAATTTCTACAAAGCAAGTTTTGAAACAGCAATAAAAATTAATGCACTGACGGGTGTTCAGAGGAAAGGCTGCTGCTGCTGATGATGTCCTTTAGGCAATATCATCTGCTTCTGTAGTTTGCTCCCTTTTCTGTGGCTGCATGGGGTTTTGAGCCAGTGTGAGGAAAGGGGCAGGTAACTCTAGAAATAGGACAGGAATGGGGTGTAACTTCCATGTTGTAGTTATTTGCCTGATGCTTGAACAGTTTTCTGCTGCTTGACCACTTACCTTTATCAACCAGGTATTCATGTCCAGATCTGGAATATCCTTTGTCCCTTGAAATGAGCCAGTGTCAAGACTTGATGCTGCAGACCTGTGAGGCCATGCATTGGCAAGTCCCCCTCTTAAATATTCTTGTACTTTTACAAAGAAGGGCATCTGTTCTTGTTCTTGAAACCAAACTCCAGCTGGAGTCTTCTTGCAGGCAGCTCTTGACCTGTGCTGAGCTGTATGTCAGCCCTCTGAGGCACATAAACACACAGCTCACCTGTATCTGAAACACTTCTGCACACTTCTCTTGTTTTCAGAGAGGTGCAGCTCATTTCCCTTATTAGACAATGATAGTTCTTACCAAAACAAATAAAATCAAAATAAAGGCAAAAGAAAAATACCAAGCAGTTCATATTGCTGCAGTCTAGTGTCCCTGGGTCCTGGACGTGCTAGACCTCTGCCCTTGCACATTTGCCATGTACTGTGGAATATCTAGAAATGGGTCCAGAACTTACTCCACTTTTGTCTGAAGTGATCAAGTGGCTCGTGGCTAAAAGTCACGATCTGCCACCAGAGATAAAAGAACTGGCAGGTAGGAGTTTATGTGCACTCATATCATCATAGAATCATCAAATGTTTTGGGTTGGAAGGGACCTTTGAAGATCATCTAGTCCAACTGCCCTGCAGTGAGCAGGGACATCTTCAACTAGATCAGGTTGTTCAGAGCCCCGTCCAACCTGACCTTGGATGTTTCCAGGGATGGGGCTTCTACCACCTCTCTGGGCAACCTGGGCCAGGGTTTCACCACTCTCATATCAGAGCTACATGCCCCAGCTTAGTAACACTGGATTTGATCCTTTCCTGCTTTTATTTAAGAGCAAAGTTTGAAAAATGAAAGGAACTAATCATTACAGTAAGGAGTAAGGAGCTCTGACATCAATATGGAGGAGTTGTACCATGTAAAACCTTTCTGGTACTTAAATCCCTAGCAAGGAGGGAGAAATAAACTCAGGAGAGCATTATGGATTGATAAGGACTATCTCTGAGGCAGATTGGGAAGGTAAAGAATAGGGAAAAGGTCACAAAAGTGCAAGTAGGAATTGCTAAAGTGTCAAAGAAAACGAAACTTTGCAAAAGAAAGGAAAGCAAGTAGCAAAAACTTCTTCACCCATATAAATGAAAAATATGACTGACCTCTTTGTGGAGAAGGTAGGATGTAGAATTTTAAGTTTGATGCACATGTCTGAGTCAAAATGTGTATGTTGCCCTGCTAAGAATATACACCATAAAATGTGTCTGAGGAAGGACAGCGTAGAAGGCAGGTGGTGAAGGTCAGAGAATTGAATTATAGTTGAATAGCACAGGAGGCAAGTTGTTACAGGATCATATATTGCAGAAGCTGGAAGGTGGCCCAAGACCCACAGGAAGGACAGAAAGAGCTCTGTGTGTAGGCTGTGGAGCCACCATGGGTGTTTCAATCCTTGCTTATGCCATGTTATTCCTAATTGGTGTTGCACAAGCCATGTATTAAAAAAAAACCTTTCAAGTATGGTCACCTTTTGTAGAGTCTGTCTTGAAAGAAACACATCATAGTCACAGAAGAGAGAGTCTTGAATGAGGGTCCGTGAAACCCATGCAGAACACAGGCTCTGTCTACAGGAGTGGGAGCTCCCTACCAGAGGTCAAAGCCACTTTAGGGCAGAGCATCCACGAGCCCTCCACAAAGGCAAAATCTGTTCCAGAATTGCTTCAGACCAACCAGGGCAGGGCAGAGAGGCTCAGGTCTGCCTACACAGGTAAGTGCAGCTGTAATTGTAGGTGCTTCCCTCCAAGGTCATGCTTCTCAAACTCTGTACTGTTGACATCTAACCCTGGAGACATGTACAACCCATAGCTGTCTGTTTTAGATGTAAGTTCTTCTTCTGGATGGGACTGTACAGCTCATGAAGTAGATGTTCTTCATCTAGTCTTGCCCAGGGGACTCACTTGGTAGGTGTTTTCACAGCACGTGTCACAAGCTCCATGCAAAATATAGCTTTTGTAGAAAAAGTGGTCAAAAGAACCATAGGTGGCATCCTGTATGACAAAACTACACAGAACTTCAGAGGATTTACCTGGAACAAGAGATTTTCTTAGAAACAAGATGCTTCAGAGTATCACAGTACTAGATTTTTTTCTGGACCACTATGTGCTGTTGGAGATTATCTCCAGTGGATTAAGCATAAATCACAAACATTTATGTGTTAAGAGGTAGAAATGTTGATGCAATAACTGCCAGTTCAACAGTCACGTACTGGCTTTCTGGAAATCTGGAAAACTATCTCAAGTGGCTGTACAAGGAGACTCTTAAGTCACAAAAGTAAGGATGTGGAATAGCTCTGTGCACGTGTACTAGCTCCCAGACATGTACAGCGTGGATTTTGGCAGCTGTGTGGGTAGATGTTGCAGAACACTGAGTATGGTGTAAATTCACTTCAACTGATTTCCCAAGAGTTTCTCTGTGTGAGCATGACCGTGGCTTTCACTATCTATTGGGGCTTTTCCATGCAACTCTGAAATGTGTTTGGTGACCTGGATAATACAGACAGAGACAGCTTCTGCTTTCAGCTTGGGAAAAGACTTGTTTGAGGCTTTTTAAAGTAATGTGATATTGATGGGTATGATATCCCATCTGATGCTAAATAAATTAAAACATGAATACATTAATACACTGTTCATATGAAGGGCCTGTTCAGCCTGGAGAAAAGACAACTCAGAGGGGATCTGATTAATGTTTAGAAATATCTCAAGGGAGAGTGTCTAGAGGATGGGGCCAGACTCTTCTCATTGGCACCTGACAATAGGACAAGAGGCAATGGGCATAAATTGCAGCACAGGAAGTTCCACCTGAACATAAGGAAGAACTTATTTACTGGGAGGGTGACTGAGCACTGGGACAGGCTGCCCAGAGAGGTTGTAGAATCTCCCTCCCTGGTTCATGTGCTCTCGGAGTCCCTGCTTGAGCAGGGTGGTTGGACTAGATGACCTTCAGAGATCTCTTCCAACCTCAACCATTCTGTGATTCTGTGACAATTATCTCAGAGTTCCCAAACTTAATTAATCTAAGTAACAAGAGTGGTTTGGTGGATGCTGGCACCCACAGCATGTGTTAACAGTGAAAGTGATGATTGCTGACGGTGGGTATAGGCAGAGACATCCCATATTTGTTCACTCCAATATATTCTTGGCTCTATATTCTCCAGCTCCTTGTAGACCAGAATCCAAGCCCACATTTTTATATACTCCTTTTCAAGTAGTAGCTACGTTTCCACATCTGAATGTAGGGGAATGGGAAGGTTTTTTGTCCTTTCAGCCAGCTAGAGAGTCACTTGACATTTTTTGCATGTATATAAAACCCCCCCATACACAGAAATATGCAACAGCTGTTGTATATTTTATTACCACCACCTCAACTACTGCACATGGTTTATGTAACACTCTGCACATATTCCAGGCTAGAACACAAACACATCATCTGTGGGGACACTCTTAGCTTTTGTTTAGAGTGAGATAAAGGGTTACAAAATACAACTTGATAGCACAGTAGAAATTATTCCTCCCATTCTTTTATCACTAATGAATACCAATAGTCACGTTTCTCTTTTACCTAAGGTGGTTCAACCATTGCCACATGTCAGGAACTGTTCAATGGTTGGTTTGGACTTGACTGATTAATTTGCAAGATGCTACATGATTTAAAGAACTAGAATTGCGTAATTTAGAGTTCTGTGTCAGCCAGAAAGACTACCCACTCCATGTAGGGCTGAGGGCAAGGCAGGTGTCTCTGCTATGTGAGGTTTCAGCTGTCTCTACCCAACTGGTTTTGGGCTACTGTTAATTCACTGGGAACCACAAGGAAGACAAAACCCAAGACTCCACATCTACCACTGCGTTTGCAATCTGAGACTTGCACAGAGTGAGCTAAGAAAAATAATTGTGAGCTGAGAAGCTTCATCATCCCTTATAGCGCAAATATCCTGTAAACTCCATTCCAGTGTCCCTTAAGGACAAACTCTTCAAAATAAAGTTATTCTATAGAAATCAAATTAACTATTCTGTATTAATTAAATTTAGGAAAAAAATCCTTCACTGAAAGGGTTGTCAAGCAACAGGCTGCCCAGGGAGGTGGTGGAGTTGCCATCCCTGGAGGTACTTAAAAGTCATGTAGATATGGTGCTTAGAGACATGGTTTAAAGGTGGACTTGGCAGCATAAGGTTTATGGCTGGACTTAAAGATCTTTTCCAACTGAAACAATTCTATGATTCTAAATTAAATGGTACCTTTCTCCTGATGCAGAGGCCTATCAAATCATCTCTGCTTTGATCAGCTCTTGCCTATGCTTCCTGCATGCCATCTGCTTGGGTGACAGGGAACGCAACCACAATTTCACCTCACCCTGCTGAGGCACATTGCTCAAGAACATAGTTTTTCTCTCTTATCTTTCTGTCTTTCCTAAAATCTGCAACTTCAACTAAGTTTTTTCATTTCTTCTCAACATCAAGAGCTCATCACAACAACCACATTTCTTTGAATCACAATATGTGAATTCTCTGTGAAACTCACACATAGAGATAGTTGAGACCTAGAACTTGTTAGGTTTCAGACTGGGACTGGACATCATTGTAGACAATATTTGTAGTTAGAAACATAATAAATTTAGAAACATAAATAAAAAGTTTGGGGTAAGGTAGAAAACTCATGATTTGGGATTTAACTCAATATTGCAGGGATATCATGGAAACCTAATGAGGACAGACTATACCTCCTCTGCCTATGGCTTGTACCTTCCTCAAACCCACCAAAGGCTAGTAATTTTGGATTTAAAAAAAAAATAATAATGCAAGGTTAAGAGAATCCTAAATCTCAAGTAGGGAAATATTTCATACATGTGGGCTCAGTTTTTTTCTGGGTCACCATTAAAATTGAGGTGACTTCATAGGAAACATGGCATTGTCTTCTCTTTGCTGTTTATTATAGGTGAGAACTCTTACCTCTTTACTGCGTAGCAGATCCTCTTTGAGCATCAGAGATATTTAGATTTTGGCTCTCCAAGGCTAATATTTAAGTAAGGTTAATTATATAAACAGTGCTGTTAAATGTAAGTTTTAGAAACTCTTAATCTACAGCCAAACTTGGTGTTAATAGTTGTTGTTACTATTATTATTATTATTATTCTCAGTGCCAAAATCTTTTAATGTCTGTTGTTGACTTATGAATGAATTATGTGAACAGTAAGATGATGGAATGACTGGAGTATGCACAGGAAACTGAAAACAACTGTATGCAAAGTATTGGCAATGTGCAAGCTAAATTAACTGGAGATAAAGGGTGTTTTCTTAATGAGTTCTTTCTTTACTCTTGATCTGGTGGCATTTTGATCAACGATGCTTTAGTTAAGAAAGACGTGAACTTAGTGTGCCAGGGTCAACATGGCAAATTTCAAAGACCAAGGACACCTTGAAGTTTTTGGGTAGTGATGAGACTGTTAAGAGATATCTTGTGGAGATAGACCTTGGAGCACTCTGCTGTTTTCACTATGTGAGTGTACAAGTTGGCTTCATGCCTTGAAGGCAGGAATTACAGTTAAATGAGACATGTTAGCAAACATATTTAATAGCAGCTTTGGGCTTTCCACCCAGGCTCCTTTACAGCTTTATGTTTCGGTGCTATATGACATTATGAAGCTCCAATATATGGTAAATTAAGGATTTCCTGATATTAATGACCAGTTAAAGGATAACAGGATACTGAAAGTGCTTCAGTTTCCTAAGAAGTTCTCTGAATATTTGCTACAGAAGAGCTGACCACAGCCTTCCTCAGATTTCTCTTCTGGCTAATCCCCATATTGACTCAGCAAGTTAAGAAATTACTTTATCCAGTTCCTAATGCCCTACCAAGGTGCTCATTTAATAGTCCTTTCTGTCATTCTGCCATCTCATTTAACTGAAAACTAGATAATCTTCCTAAGACTTTCTATATATGCACATTTGTATTCAGTGAAGTAGTCTACAGTTCTCAGGAGACCTTCCAAAGGCAACTCAGAAAGGGCAAGAAGGAACAGAGCTTTTATTCAAGGGTGTGTTGAAGTGTTTGGTGTGAATGTGGAAGAGGAGGGAGCTATGGAAGGGTGTGTTTGGGCAACGGGAGCCAACCAGCCCTAGAAGCATAGGGAGTGGCTTGGAGTGTGACTGTATAACGAGCAAGCTGAGATGGTTCATCCTTTGCCTGGACACAGTGCTGCAAAGCTTAGACTAGTGAATCTCAGTGGTGACTGCACATCTACCAGTACAGATGGCTCCACAGACTGGTTCCACTGAAAAGGAGACGCGACCTGTTTCAGCCTTTCCACAGCTTTTCACTTGGGAAGAGATCAGAATCCACAATGGCCATGGCCAAGGTCGGGAGCAGTGGCTGGTGATTGACAGGAAGGTTTACGATGTCAGCAAGTTTTCCAAACACCACCCTGGAGGCAGCCGAGTTATTAGCCACTATGCTGGGCAGGATGCTACGGTAAGATCTAGGAGAACAGTGGAAGAAGGTGGTTCCATTGTCAGAGTAGGATGATGTGGTGGGACTCCAGTGGAGAGTGCTTGTGGTAGTTGGCACTGTCCTTGGCCATAATGCGATGGCCATGTCTGTGCTGTCTGGTTACTGTCAAGGTCAGAGTTACCTGCTATGTAAATTTTAAAGATCTGTTGAGGTTCATTACACCCTGTTTACAGCAGAGCAATATCTATGCAGGTTGTCTTGCCATCAGGCATGATCAGGCAAAACTGACTTGCAGATGCTTGAAAAGTGTCTCTTGCAGCAGTGAGAAAGGGAAGAGGGTAGGAAACAGTATGCTCACTGAGTATTTTTACTTTAAAGGCTGCTCTTTCAGCGTAACATGGATGTGATCAGTAATAAGCAAATTATCACAGAATCATTTTGGTTGGAAAAGACCTTTAAGATCATCGAGTCCAACCATAAATCAAGGATAGAGCAAAGGTAGAGAGATAACGTGGATAAGGAGAAGGTAAGACCAAAACATAAAGTAATTCTGGGGGCAGTGAAGCAAGGAAAGAGGGTACCCACAGAAGTGAGAGTGTTTTGTACAGGCAAGCAGAGGAGAAAAGAATCTTGAGCAAAAACACTATTTCAAAGGAGGGAGGAAAAGAAAGAAAATACAGGAAGAGTTATCAAGGAAACAGTAGAGTGACATTTGGATGCAGAAGAGGAGGAAAAATTCTATGATTAATCACTATTTGAAAATAGATTTTCCAGAGATTCCTGCAAAATTCTTTGATTTAGAGAATTTCTCTAGAATAATTTGTTCCTTGTTGACAGAAATAATGATTCTAAGCAGATCTCTCAGATTATTTGCTACAAGTACATCCTGTATTTCTGAATAGCCAGGAATATGCACATTAGAAATGTGACCAGGATTAGGGCATAAAGTTGTGATGTGGGAGACCCAGATTTAATTCTTGTCACAACAAGACTTTTTAACTTCAAGGAAGTTGCTTAGTTTAATTCCATAGGTTTCAGTTTGTAAAATGGGATAGTACTTCCTAACTCATGGCCCAAAATGGATCAGATCAGGTATTTTTCACATTTCATTCCTTTCACCCTACGGGAAATTGAGGCAGAAAAATGCCTCGTGTTCCCAAATTAAGAAAAAGAAGGCATCTGAGTCTTGTTGTTTTTTTTTTCTCTAGTTCACTGTCTCACAGACACAGCTCTGATTTATCGAGAGGGTTGTGTGTCCATGATGCAGCACCTGCATGACGTGATGTATGATTGCAAACGCTGCTGCAACAAGAGCTAAATGAAGAAGGGATGCTAATCCTGGCCACCAACCTCTTATCCTCCTAGTAATCTGTTCCAGTAAACCTTCTGTGTATGCTAATTCACACTGTAGTCCTCTCTAAAGAGGATTTAAGCATGCTAAGAATATTTTTTTAACATGAAAGCTGATTTTAAAGCCAATTTTAAATCAACTCAGCCCTCTCAGATGATGTTTTGCGCCACACTGTAACGAACTTACTGCAGCAATGGAGACAAACATTGAGATTGGCACTCTTAAAAGCGTAAAACCAGCCACTCCAAGCCAGTCCAGAGATCCCTATAGCCTGGTCCCATCTCTTTCAGTTTCTCTTACTGGATTTTTACAAAAATAGACAAGGAATACAGAATACATGGAATGAATTGTCCCCAAGTTTTGTCCTCCCAGCTTCTGCAGCCACCAGTGTAAGCATTTAGCTTATTATGCTTTTTAGACACCCAGGGGTTCTAACCACAGTGATTTTGTCTTGCATGAATGAGTTTAAAGAATGACCTTTGATCTTACTTGCATTTATTATTACAGTAATATTACAACCTGGTTTTCCTCATTAAGCCTCATTATTACTTTGTACATTTTAAACCTACTTCCTCATAATTTCATTCTTGAGCTATGAAACCAGTGAACAAATTTGCCATCATTTTCTCAATGCTACTTATGCATTTTTAAAACTATTTAACTTGTTACATCTTTTCCAAGACAATCTTCTAGTATGAAAGCTGTTCCAGATCTCTGCTCATCTTTTTTACCTACGTATAGTTGTACTACATACCTTTGAACACAGAAGCACCAGAACTACATGCACATTGTGGGTACACTGTGGATTTATGTTGCATCATAATGACATTCTCCTGCCTTGCTTTTGATTTTTATTCAGCTCATCTTTATTATTCTTTTTGCTTTTAAAATGCTGTTGTGTTCATATATTCTGAGAAATACACACTTTTTCAGAAAAGCAGGATTGGAAGGTGTCTCAAAAGATCATCTAGTAGATAACTTTGCCTAAATCCAGGATCCAGGATTTTTTCCAAGTACTCTTGACTACTCTAGACCTCATAATTTTATATATATGGTGAGAATTATCTCCCTCTAGAGCTCATAATTAAATATATATGGTCAGAATTTCTTCCTCTGTGTGGATTACTTTGTAAATATAGGCAATTATGCATAGCAGAACATTATGTTAATGTCAAATGTTGGAGGTTAGGTGCATTGCAGATGATAGTCCTTAAAATTAATATCTCATAAAGTGATAATCCCTACCTAAGAGCAGGGAGGAGAAAGGACAGATTGCAGGACTGAAAGCTTTGCGTTTCTGTGATAAGAATCTGAGATACTGATATTGTGGATAAGAAATTCTGCTTAGAAGGATTCTGGCTCCTGTTTCTAAGCTGCAGTATAGCTACTTACAGCTTGACTCAGTTTTAGAATTCCTGGCAAGAAGGAGCTACATAAAAATCTGTTAAAAACTGTAGGATGAGGGGTACAGAACCATAATGGAAAGATTTCCCCAGTCCTGTGGGTCTGGACAGAGTTACTCATTTGTCACTGTGACAAAGGGTCACTAGATATCTGTAGGAAGCTCATCTGTCCAGAAAGTCCCCTTGCTCTGACTTCCAATCTAAAATGCTCAGAGACAGACTGTCTCTGAACAGAGAATCCAGGGGACTTGTCACTGTGACAAAGGGTCACTAGATATCTCTAGAAAGCTCATCTGTCCATAAAGTCCCCTTGCTCTGACTTCTAAAGTGCTCAGAAACAGACTGTCTCTAAACTGAGAATTCAGGGGAAAGCTGCAGTATAGCTACTTACAGCTTGACTCAGTTTTAGAATTCCTGGCAAGAAGGAGCTACATAAAAATCTGTTAAAAACTGTAGGATGAGGGGTACAGAACCATAATGGAAAGATTTCCCCAGTCCTGTGGGTCTGGACAGAGTTACTCATTTGTCACTGTGACAAAGGGTCACTAGATATCTGTAGGAAGCTCATCTGTCCAGAAAGTCCCCTTGCTCTGACTTCCAATCTAAAATGCTCAGAGACAGACTGTCTCTGAACAGAGAATCCAGGGGACTGCCAGACTGCTCAAGGAAAGTCCTCTGTCCTCTTCCAGGGACTTAATCCTGTCCTGAAGTCTGCAGATTTTTTGTGTGTGTGTGTGATGATCACTCACATTGATTTTCAGAGCTCAGACACTGAAGGTTTTGTTGTATCTACTCTATCTGGAAGATTAAAGAGTATGGTCAACCTCTTTACCTTTCTTCTGGAAAATTCATGGAGGACATGAGCTAAAGAAGAGTTTTGATTTATCTGGAGTATCCTCCTTTATTCCGTAGTTTATATTTGATTTTGAAACCGGTATTTTAAATGGTTCTTGGACAGACCTGTTTGTGTCACTAGTGTTACACAGTTCCCAAAAACATCAGTCAATCTGAAAACCTACAGGGAAGTGTAAGAGATACCCAGTTAGTCCTGCTGTGTGTGGAGCTTCACCATATAATTTCTTAGACCCTAGTGTAATAGAGGTAGGATTTTAAAAACAACATTGTTTTCTCTTAAGCATGGCAAAGAGAAACCTCATTCACTGATGTGTTTTCCTGCTCCTGGGTCCCATCCATAGGGTAGGGCTGCTGGCTGGAGCCTTGTGGGGCAGGACTATGCTGAAACAAGCAGGTGAAAGAACATGTTTCCCTCTGCAAAGAGTTTTTTTTTCATCAAACACTTTCATGTTTATTACCAGCCTCACCCAGGTACTTTTATGAAATCTATTTTCTTGAAACTTCTCCAATTTCCTTGGGCCAAGCTCCAGCTGATGGGAAAGAACTACAGGAGTAACCAAAGGGATAAAAACCCCCAGGTCTCTGGACAAAGGAAACTGGATTATGTATTATATCAAAGACTTGGGAAAAGTAGAGGTTCAGCATCTGGTGTTTAGTCACATATCCTTTCTTACCCCATTCCTTTGTGTGTTTTGCAGGATGCCTTTGTAGCATTTCACAATGATAAGTCCCTGGTGAAAAAATACTTGAAATGTCTGCTGATTGGCGAGTTGGCACCAGATCAACCCAGCTTTGAGTCTAATAAAAAAGTGAGTGGCCTAGAATCCAACTGTGGGAATGGCTTGGGGTTCAGTGTGGGAGGAGAAGGAAAAGAAGAGAGCTAGCAGAAATAATTTCTGAAGCAGCACGCCTGACGCTGTGCCATAGGCTGGGTGGTGGGGAGGCAGCTGGCAGTAGTCACGCATGGAAATATGCAACGTCTCAGAACCACTAAATCCACACCTGGGTGTGAGGAATCAGCCCCAGAGCCCCAGATTCTGCTCAGTTCTTCCCACTGTGGTGTCTCAGTAACAGAACCTGTCAGCAACTTGTTTTCCAGTGTCAAAGCAAACCCAAGATCTGTTCATCTCATGCTCATTTTCGCAGAGATCCTTCTGATAGAATATCTCCACTGACTTCCATGGCTGCTTTGGGATTCCTGGATCTATTATGTTACATTTTCAAAGTTGACAGTGCATTAATACTCACTTTCTTGCCCACAGAAATCACTTTTAGAAGACTTCCGTGAGCTGCGCTGCACTATTGAGAAAATGGGACTTCTGAGGCCAAATTACATCTTTTTCCTCCTGATTTTCCTTCACTTTCTGGTATTGGATGCTGCATCCTGGCTCACGGTCTGGTACTTTGGGATATCCTTAGTGCCTTTCCTGGTTGGCATTGCGTTCTTCACCGTTGCTCAGGTAAACTGCTGACAGCTGTTCCACACTGTAGACATTTGGTTCTTCCAGATGGAGAGGATTAATGAAATGTTCATATCTCAGTCATTGCTTCCCTGCCACTTCTTAGATCCTGTAGTCTGGCTGAAGACAACAAGCATGTTCTACATGACAGTTTTTGTTACTTCCAGCAAATCTCCTTTTGCTGACAAGCTGCTCGTTAGGGTTGGTGGGATGTTATGGAGTTGGCAGTTTCAGAAGATGGGATGAGCTGACCTAATCACTTCCCCCAGCAGAACAGGGAATATTTCATTCTCCACTTGACTTTTGGCTCCATGTTCCTTCTGTTTACTGTTTGATGGCTCTTGTGTTTCTTGGGTCCTTTAAAAGCCAACCACACTCACTAGCCCTGAGCAGTTTTCTGCTGGTTTAGTAAACTGAATCATAGAAGGGCACAATCTATGTCAGGGTCAATGTAGGGAAGGAGGGAACGGGACTTTGTGATCCTATTTGCCTAATATCTGCTAGGGCAGATATTCCTCAAAGAACATTCTTGTATTTCCATGGGAATATGAAAGGCAATGAAGCTGTGGATTTGGAAATTCTTAACACTTGCTAGCTGATTCCTTGGAAATTATATATTTGTGGTGAGAGCAAAAGACTTCCATGCTGTAACAGTCAAATTACTTGTAACGATGCTTTGCTGCTTTCCCTTTAGCTGCTACAATAAAATCAGTATGTGGCACTGAGCAGCTTTCGTGGACAGTAGCCTGAAAGGAAGTTCTCAGCATTGAGCACGTAGGAGAGCAGGCAGTGTTTGTTCCTCATAACTAGAAGGATGATGCACTCACACTACGAAGTTATAGAGACTCCCGAGGCAAAATAATGCAACACCACTGTGATTCTGTTCCTTTTGTCTTCCAGATCCAGATGGGCTGGTTCCAACATGATCTGGGACACTGCTCTGTCTTCAGGAAGCCTAAATGGAATCGATTTCTGCAGATTGTCGTGATAAATGTTCTGAAGGTAATTGCCTCATGGTGGGAATATTCTCTGGGGCTAATCTGGACTAAGCAATGAATGGGAGTGTCCCCACATCCAGGCAATATTGCCTGTGAGGGAAATGTAGTGCAGTCATCAATGATAGGTGGATAAAAAGTTATGTCATTGTTGATATTGTTGTTTGAAACCTCGATCTTCAACTTTTCCTGCAGGGGTTACCAGCCAGCTGGTGGAATCATCTGCACAACCAGCACCATGCCAAACCCAACTGCTTCCGCAAAGACCCTGACCTCAACATGCACCCTCTCCTGTTCAGCTTGGGAAAGACACTTTCCATGGAGGTGAGCATGGAGATATCTGGAGAAGCAAAGCTTTTAAAGACAGAAATCTATAGAGTGAGGTATAATCATAACCCAGGTTCTACCTTTCTGCATAAGCTCAGGGTAATTTCCAAAGTGTTCCAAGGTCTGATAGTCTCATGTACTGACTGGTTATTACGATGCTTAGGCACCAGCTCCTGAGAAGCAAAGCTTTCAAAATAGTACTTAAGTTCTCCGTGTTGCTAGAAGAGCAGGGTAAGCATCTTGAAGGCCGTCCAAAGAATGAGTCAATCCACTGGCGTTAGTGTTAGATGTTCTTAGTGATCCTGTAGATAGTGAGTCAGATGTTCCCTCTGGGTCCTTTTGGCTGTGGGAGCTGTTTGGCACCTAAATCCGTCAGGACTAGTATAGCTGCTATGTACAAAACACAAAAGTAGCAAATTATTTCTTATTCATATATTTTATAGCTTTCATAAAAATAAAAACCATGAGCAGACTCTTCCTACATCCTTATGATTTCTAGTATCATCAGGACATCAAGGTCTCTTTTGCCTTTTCTTTCCCTGACATTTCTTTTTACTCATGGGGTGATGAAATGGCCTCTTTACTAGATAACCAGCCTCATGAAATAGTGTCTCTTTCTCCTTTAGTTGGTAATAAACAAAGAAATTGCAGCTCTCCGAGTCATGTGGAAAATTTCAGTTCTGTCATCTCAGAAAGATGCCTGTAAAGATAATTTATACAAAATACTTATTCATAGAAAATTGTTAGCTGCAACTGGGGAGGATTTTGTCAGTGGATTTCCAAAAGATCTCTCATGGCTTTATATTAACTGGAGCATCTCCTGAAAGATCTCTCATGGCTATAGATTAGCATGAGCATCTAGAGTGGGCTGGCTCTGCTAGGCTGGGTTTAATGGAAGTGAAAATGTAGGAAATGAGTTCTCATATCTTCCTGCTTTTTAACAGAAGAGAGTCATGCACACTGTGGATGGGCAAACTGGATTTCAGTGCTTTCATTTAGTCCAGTTCGTTTGTTTTGTTCTGGTTTTGATCCAGTGAAGACATCTTTGAGGTGTTCAAGATGTTTTTCTCAGTAAAAGGGGAGCTCTGGAAATAGTTTGCTTTATGTCATTATTTTGTCCTTTGAAGAATCATAAGCACAAAATTTGCAGATGATGTTATGAACCCTATTGTGCAAATAGTGAAAAAATAGACTCTGAGGAAGTAAACTCAGTTGTTATTTTTGTAAATATTTAATCTTTTTTGCTGTTTCATGTACTTGAAGGCAAAATATTCAACAATACAAAAAGGCAGATGTCTTTATAGAGTATTTAGTACTTTGATCTTGCAGTCATTTTAGGATGGCATCCAAACACTTGTGTCATTTCTGGCCACTATCTCCTCTATTACTCAAAAATTTGAAGTGTCTGCATCCTATCTCATCTGATACAGAAATTCAGATGTAGCTTTCACAGTAAACACATCCTCCATTCATCATCTGTCATGTTTCTTGTCTTAGTTTTCATGTTAATGACACATTCCTCCTTGAGCACTGATAGTCTCAGCACTTTGTGGTGAATCTGTGGAATTGGATTTTCATTACCATCACTGGAAACTTACCCTACAAAATTCAAATTACTTGTGAGCATTTTTGTGATTTTTGAGCATTTTTGTATCCTGCTGCCAGTTTTTGGAATTCTTCTAAAAAATGGCTCTGTTCTGACATTGGCATAATGCTGATATCTGGATACAAAGGCTCAAGTGAGATCTGCTTCTCTCCATTGCTTTGGAACTTCAGCACCCGCTTTTCAAGAGGGGTGGAATTAGAGAGACTAAGAGGTGATTCTCCATGTGTTCATTAGCCAGGAATAAGAAATTCCTTATGAAGAGTCTCAGGTCTCCAACTGGCCCATTACAATGTCTTTTCATATTTCAGCTTGGAAAAAAGAAGAAGAAGTTCATGCCTTACAATTATCAGCATAAGTATTTCATCTGTGAGTATCTCAGCTTCTTGCAGTGCTGTAGGAACTTCACCCCAAAATCATAACTGCATCTCCTCCCCAAAATAAAGATTTTTAAAGATGCTCCTATTGAAGTCACAGCTTCAGGAAGCTTGCTTCATGTTAAAGAGGGTTCACGTGGGGAGGAATTGCCCCTTATGTCTCTGTCAGGATTATGGGATGTTGGGTACTAGAGAGGGGCGAACGGGAAAGAAGTGAAGATGTGGTGAGAAGGAAAGAGCAACAGATTATGTGGACACATGAAAAGTTAGTGCAAATGGAAGGCAGCAATTTTTTTTCTATTCCACTGCAAAGAAGAATCTTTTAGGGGAACTGTTCCCTCCTCTTCCCCAATATTCTGTAAGATTTATGATGCAGTGAAGTTATAAATGTCTCTCTGTTTTCATTCTTCCCTTCAGTATTGGCCCCACTTGCACTTATACCGTTCTTCCAGCTGTCCATATTCTACTTTGCAATCAAGAGGAAAAAGTGGTTGGTAAGCAATTCTTGTATTGTTTAGAAAACTTTCCAAAAATGTCAGCTTTTTGTGGCTTTATTAACCTTCATCTCAGGCAATTGTGGGGCTTAAGATAGAAAAGGCTGATTCCAGGCTGGATGAAGCAGGGTCCAGGGAGAATTTTTTTTAGGAGAGGCTTTTTAGCCTCTTAGCAGCTGAATAAAAGTTAATAGAAAACTATCAGACCTAGACAGAGCGTGATTGCAGAGGTGTTTGCTGGTCTTTAGTTACTGAGGGTAAAGGGAGTGCTGTGGGAATATTTTAGGGATACTCAACTTGAGACAGAATGATGATGTGGAGCTTAATCTTCATAGACATCAATAAATAAGAATGTTTTTATGCTGTAGTTCAAGTAAGGGGAGAGGAGGGACTTAATCAACAAAGGCTTATTTTCATCTTTGTTGTTGTTTTGTTTTGTTTTATTGGTTTGTTTGTTTGTTTTCCCTACAGGAACTGTTATTGATTGTGTTTTTCAACATCCGAGTCTGTCTCATGTATATTCCTTTAATGGGATTTAACAATTTCATGGTGTACTACTGGCTGTCCAGGTAACACGCAGCACACCCAGAGTCCCCTTGACTAATATTTGTAAACAATATTGAGCTTCAATGGAAATAAATGAGAAGTAGTCATACTCACTACAATTTTCTCAGAAATAAATAGTCAACCAAGAAGAAACAATATAACCTCAGGGTAGGGGTGGTGGTTGCTCAGGGACACCTGCAACTGTAAATTGAGTGGTTCTCCAAAGAAACTCCAAAATTTAGGAGGCAAAGGGATGGAATAGAAAATCCTGAATTATGTAAAAGTGCTGTTTTACTTTAGATGAGACTCAGGAGAGTGTTTTAATGGTAAATTTGGATGGGATTAGAGGTATGAGAAGTGTTTCTGTGTTTATCTGCCCAGGTACCTAGAGAGTACCTGGTTTATTTGGGTGACGCAGATGAATCACATTCCAATGGAGATTGATTATGATAAGAACAAAGACTGGGTTTCTACTCAGGTGAGAATCTCATTTCTTCTGTAAGAGTGGGTCCACAGTTTTGAATTACAGGACAAAGAAAATGTTCTCTTAGCTTTAATGCTCTGTTAATGGGGTTTCTCCATGCTGTTCATCAAATAGGCATGCATTTTTGTAGTAGTCAAAATACTTAAAACTTTAGTTGGGAAACAGGTTATCTAAATAAAAAAAAAAAATCCTATTTTTTTCACAGAAAAGTTTTGACACATTTTTCACAACACTTCCCCCTTCATTTTATTAAAATATACTGAGGGCATAACAGCCAATCTCCTTTTTAGGCCAACTAAAGAGAAGCAAAGTGAGACTGGTTACCTTTATTTTTTACCCTACAGGTTACAGGTTTACTGCAGATAAGATAAATGTGACAAAATTTAGCTCTGATACAAATGTGTGTGTAAATACAACTTTACTCACATCTATACTGCTCCAGCAGTATAATCCCATATAGTGGGTTCTAAGCATTTTTCCTTATACTAAGCAAAAAAGACCCAGCCTGGTATTCATCAGACCAAATCTGGATGTCTACATCTAAACACCTGCTACATTCATTGGAGAGGAAGAGACATTTCTAGAGCATGATTCATTTTACTCTAAAATAGATCTCTAAATCACATCAGGTTAATGGCACCATAAAAATGTCTGGTTTTCTCCATTGACTCTAAAGTGTGATGAGCTCAGATGCAGATTTCAAACTAAAACTGGATGACATAAAGCCTGTGCACACAAACATTAGTGCTCATACTTTTGCATCTGACTCCACTTGTACTGGTTGGAGGAGGCCAGGAGAATGCTTTTTGTTTCTTTATTGGGCATCTTTTCTTTCCAACCAAGTGAAAGACACAAGGAGAACCCCCTAAAAGAATCACAGTTGGGGTTGTGTACATGCCAGTGAAGAAGCTGTTCATTCTGAGCAAAAACCTAGTTAAATTAACCCATATCCCTACAACCCATTCCAATCTATACTTGGTTTAACTCTTCAGGGCAATGATGGCTGACTCTAACTTGCCTTTCAATGCTAGATGAGGGTGGGTAATGATTGTTGGGGTTCAATTATCAGACTTCCAGAAAAATAAAAGCTAAATTTTGTATTTCTTTGGTCTCTTTTCCTCCCAGCTCCATGCAACATGCAATGTGAACCAATCTTTGTTCAATGACTGGTTCACCGGGCACTTGAACTTCCAAATTGAGCACCAGTGAGTATGATTATGGGGAGCAGAATGGGAATAATATAGGGCATTTAAAAGTTATAAAGGCGATGTAGTCTCACATGAAACCACCTCAGGAGACCCTTTGCTCTCCTTCTGGGGGAGGGCAGGGAAGTATTTTGAACAGAGGGAACAGAGAGTGGTGCAAGCAAAGCCTCACAATAACTTTCTCTTATTCAATTCTGCAGCCTTTTCCCCACAATGCCTCGACACAACTACTGGAAAGCAGCTCCTCTGGTGAAAGCCCTTTGTGATAAGCATGATATTGAGTATAAAAGCAAGACTTTACCAACAGCCTTTGTAGATATTTTGCAGTAAGTATCAATTAACAAGATAGTTTTGCACTGTAATAGCATGCAATTGAGGCAACCACTTCAAATCAATATGCATGGAGAGATCAAACCTAGAGTTTATTTAGGTTTTTCTAAAGGCATTTTTAATTTACAAAACTTTTCAAAGTTTCAAAGGTTTTTTTCTCTTCCTTAATTCTCCCTACTCATTCCCTGTAGTCAGACTATGCTATGACATGTCCATGCATTTTTTAATTCATTTTTTTTCCCATTTGCTTCTTTTTACATCTAAACTACAGTTTTCTTCCCAATAAGTTGAATATTGTCTCCCCTGAATATTCTCTCCTGATTTTTTACTTTCTGTTCTTGCAGTTCACTGAAGGATTCTGGGGAGCACTGGCTTGAAGCATATCTGCATGGATAGAAACTGGCAACTCTCAAAGGGAACCTCTTCAGCAGACAACTGCTGCAAAGAGTCAGCACAGAACAGTGTGTGTGTCTTCTGGCATAGAAACTCAGGAGCTGGGCAAAGCTAATTTCAGTAAGAATGGGTGGGAAAGTGGCTTAAAAATACCTTTTTTCTTGTTCCCAACCATGAACTTCTATTTTTCCTGCTCTCAGTCTCATAGTTTAAAGCCATGATGAACTGAGTCCTTAAATTGGGGAAAAATAGCTCTTGAATCAGCTTGATTTGTTTACTTCATTGGCGGCACCAGCTCATTGTTTATGGAAGAAGTTTGAAAGGAAATTCTTCATAGAGTCATAGAATCATAGACTGGTTTGGATTGGAAAGGACATTTAAAGACCATCTTGTCCAAACTCCTGCTATGGGCAGGGACATCTTTCACTAAACCAGGTTGCTCAAAGCCCTGTCCAACCTGACCTTGAACACTTCCAGGGATGAAGCATCCATGACTTCTCTGGGCAACATGTTCCAGTGACTCACTACCCTCACAGTAAATCATTTCATCCTTATATCTAATCTAAACCTACCCTCTTTCAGTTTTAAACCATTGCCCCTTGTCCCATCACTACAAGCCCTGGTAAATAGTGTCATCTTATAACCCCTCTTTCAGTATTGAAAAGCTGCAATAAGGTTTCCTCCTTAGTGTTTTTGGCTCAGTGAATTGGTGAAAATGAGACAGGACAAAACAAACTGCAGGAAGTCAGGATACATGAGGACAGGGGGGATCTTTAAGGGATATTCCAGAATAGATAAAATAAGATAAAATGTGAAGAACAAGATGGCCTGAGGTGTGTCTCCATCACTATTGATCATACGTACACTACTTGCTCTAACTACTTAGGTGTTATAACTAGTACTGTTCACAGCGAGGCAGATAACTAGATGCTAAGTTTTACACCTGTAAGAGCTGGTTTGAATAGAGCCCAAGGAGTCTCTATAGCATGTATCATTTATATACATAAATATATGTATCTATTTTAATTGAGTGGTGACTGTGCTGCCTAATTAGCTTTCTGATGTAGACCAGCTATTGACTAAGACTGAGAAGCCCAGGCACTGAGGAGTTAGGTGCAGATTACAAGGGTATTTAGGGTACTCTTACTTTTATTGACATTTATATATATTATTTTTTTTCCAAATGTTTAGTTCCCAGTGATTCCAAGGACCTGTGGGCATCTATGTTGGTTGTTAGGCAACTAAGTACATTTGTGGCTCTATCCCTATATCCAGAAAAGGAATTAGGTCAGACCTCATTCTGTCATCCCATATAGGCCTCTTTGGACCTTGCAAACTTTCAGCATCCCCAAGAACCAGCTCCTTTCCTGGAACTCTCTTTTTTTCCAGTTTTGTCCCTGATACTTAGCTGTTTGGCCCCAAGAAGGACCTATCTTCTCCCTGCTTATGGTCAAGGACAGCTTCAGCTAGTGGAAAGTGTAATGACCACTTGTGTAGAGCCACAGTAGCTCTCCAAGAACACCAGAATTCTCCTGTTGTTCTTTGAGAGAGCCATCAAAGTGAAGAAGCTAGGAGTGGGCTTAGAGTAGAATATCTTCAGTGAAAGTGCTTTGAACCTTATGGGAAAGGTAAACTGTAAATGAGGAGATGAGCATTTAATAACATCAGAGAAATGGAGGATGTATGAAAGAATAAGATGTGTGGGTATCAATTAATAGCAGGAAAAAAAGAAGGGGGGAAAAAAAGGTGAGTGGTGATTACATTGTTATTTGGAAAAGCTAGAATGCAGAAAAAAAGGTAAATGAGCAGAATATCAATAAAGCTCCTCTCCATGATTTTTAGATTGAAAATTAATACCTGTTTTAGAAAGAGTGTATGACCTCTAATTAATCTTGCTGATTTTGCAAAGGAATGATGAATCAGTGATGACATTTTCTGCTATCAATTATAGCTAATATAGTCCCTTATGAGACAGTTGAGTCATACTGGCAAAACCTGTATCGTGCTGTATTCACCCAACTGACCTAAGCATGAGGCACTCTGCAGTGGCAAACAAGTAGACAATTTGCCCATAAGAACAAAGACCACGTTGAAGAAAAGTAGTTCTCCTCTGCCATTCACATCCAGAGTTCTATGCCCCAGCTTCCAGTGGAAAAACCACCCAAAGGAGGAAAATTTGAAAGATCTTAAAGTGAGATATCACTGTGAACAACATGACTCATCTGCAACCCATTGATGAGCAATTTATATGTATTACAAGCTACAGACAACAGCAGCCTTCTTCTAGGTAACAAATAATACCAAGCTCAACACACAAAGAGGAAGGAGTTTGTATTTTTTATTTTTGCCTTTGTTTTTTTTAAGAATATCTCCATTTATGATTTTTATTTATATTTTTTGTGTGTATGTGCAGGTACTCCTAACACTGTTTCGATTATTTCCTAATAATAGCTGACAGATGTCATTGAAAAGGATCCTGATTAAAAAGTATTTATTCAAAAACTGCTTGGAATATAGCTTTAAAATCCCTTCTAACTAGTACCTAGAACAATTTTGCCTTCCTAAAGCCAGGGGTGGTTAGAATGGTGAGATCCACAATTATGCGTAAGAGTAGTAACATTTTATAAGTATTTAAGTGGTAGTACTGGCTTCAGATGAATGCAGGGATTTCACTACATGCTCTACTTGGTAATACATAAAGACATTTTTAAATGGATGTCTTGGTGAAGGTAATATAAATATTGAGGATTTCAATGGGTTTTTACTGGTGGGACTTGAAAGCTGTGCTGATTAGCTCCTCAGTCCCTCTGAAATCCTCTAAACAAAAGACTGTCACAAAATGGTTCTTGCTGGTGTCAGTCTCATAAATCAGATTGGTTATTTGTTGTGTTTAGTTAGCATTCTACTCATTTGAATGTAGTAATTTATTGAGTCTGTCTTTTTGCAACCTCGTTTTAATTAAAATGTTTCTGTCTCTTGAATTGATTCAACAGTCTGCTCTGTGTGAATATTCATTTGTTTCTTTATCTGTTTCACGAAGATAATTAACAATTAAGCTGGTTTACCTTGGTCAAATTCTAACACGGCTCCCAAACCTCAGGGGTTCAGGGTAAGACTTGGTGAGAAGTTGGCAAACCATTTTGTTTTGCATTCATACTAATACTGAGGACTCTAATAGTCTGATCTTAATGAGTAATAATTGGAAATTGCCCCAACTGTAACACTGGTATAGAAGGAGCATAAAATGTGCTCAGTGAAAGCTTGTTCAACAGAAAACATATGGAGACTAAGATGGAAATAGAGGTTTTGTGCTTAAACAGTCCTCTGGAAACTGTAATCTTATTCATCATGTTTTTCATAACTGTAATGTTGCCTAAAAGACAGCAGATGCAATCTAGAATACCTGGAAGAAACAAGGACATTAGGGAAATAGTGTGCAGAATCCTGCTTCTTTCAGGAGTTTATAGTGAGATTCTGCTAGAGTGTTTTTTTCTAAGACAGGTCGACCACAAGAAACGTGGCACAGTCACTGACAGTGGTTAGGAATTGAATTCTGCTCATGTAAATATAATGTGTCCTGCAGGCTAACACAGCGTGCTTTTTATCCTGCAGCAATCCTATGTCCAGCTTCTCACAGTACTTCAATGTTTAATTCTAATAGAAATAATGGGAAATAAAGCCCTTGGTATTGTCCCACTTGTATACCCAACTCTATTTGCATCCTCAAAGCTCCTTTGCCTTAATTCAGGGATTTAATGTAACATTAAATTCATAATTAGTCAGTCTGTCAAACAAAAATATTTGTTTCAAGGCATTACCTTTGTGAATGGTCAAAATTTCAAATAAACCAGAGATTTTGGAGAAAAAATATGATCAAAAACCCAACTGCTGCAGTTTTGAAGAACAATCAAATCAAAGCCAATCTCCTGGATCTGCCATTTCAGTAATCTTACAGATAAGAGTAACTGTAAGAGTGTGCAAATAAAGTTGATGATCTAGGTCATGGATGTCTGGAAGTCTTTCTAGTTTTAAGTGATCAGAGTGAAATGCAACATTCCAGAAGATTCTTAAAAGTAATGTGCAGAGAGAACTAAACCACTTATATTCATTCTTTTTCTATTCCAAATGCCAACTCCCTTCTTCAAGCCACTGTTCCCTTCATCTCTTCAAACTGACCAAACAAGGTCACTTCACTCCCTTCTTCAAGCCACTGTTCCCTTCATCTCTTCTTCTAACTGACCAAGCAAGGTCACTTCCCACAACAAGTTTCTCTCTCAAATTGGTGATGGACACTCTGAGTTGGTCTCCCTCCCTCCATCTTCAAACACTTCACATATTTGATGGTATTTAGGCTTTTTTAATAAGAAATATAGATGATCCTTTATAGTAAAAAGAGGAAGAATGTTATAAATCTGTTATTTCTTCTTCCAATGACTTTCTTGTCATACTACACAACAGTAGTATTTCCCTTGAACTTCTCAGCTTTCTCTAACTCTCCTTTTGGATAATTTTAGTCATTATCTCCTTTAACTTTTTTCCAAATGAGTGTCCATCAACCTCTTTCCCACCTTCAACTCCTGAATATTTCTTCTCTCCTTGTGATTAGACAGACTCCAGGTTTTCTATCTTGTAGGTTCTCTGAAAGATTTGAAGGATGCTGACTTGGTGGCTGTTTGTATGGATAGATAATGTCAATGAAGCTGCAGCAAATATACTTACATAGACAAAAATGCATCATGAAGCTTTGGAAATAGCTTATTTCATGACAAAGGAAGGCATGTAAGGTTACATTCCCTCCCCTAAATTTGTATCTTTGCTTTTGTTCTTCACTGAGGTCCAGATTTAGGGAGGCAATTGGATAAGATGGTTCAGGTGGAAGCTGACTGAAAGAATTTAGAAATGGAAAGAACAACTGCTTTTTCTACTGATGTCTTGCTCTTTGTGGTAGGATTTCAGCTTAGCACCTGCCCTCTCTCCTCCCACCAAAGGATAAAATGATTCCCATAAAAGACTTGTGCACTGATTCCTCTTACCACCCACCTCTGCAAAAAATTGCTAGAGTTCTTCAGTATTACTGCACAAACTCTTAAATAATTGATTGGTGGCCAACTTGTTTCTTGCCTATCTTGAAGGAAGTGACAATGTATATATAATGCATATCCATTAAGAGACAGTCACCCAGAAATAGAGATGATATCTACAGTGAAGTCTGATGACATAGGTGACTATATTCCAGCTTACCCCCTGAAATGTCTTTTCTTCAGGTGTTGCCTGTGGCTGGCTCAGTAGGTGTGTTCTGCTGTTATTCTAAAGCTCTTTAAATGCTGAGCCAGGTTCTTGTGCATGTACAGAACTGCCTTGGTCGGAGTGATTTTCATCTTATCACCCACCTAAGGGTGGGGCACATTCGATTTTCCTGTCTGCCATGTCCCCTGAGGGGCCTGATCCCATAGACATGCTTGGAACATGCTTGACATACTGGCAGGACTGTACTTTTCACAGAATATTTATGTTTATTTTCTTTCTAAAATGGAGCTGGAAGAGGTGATCCTCCACTTTTTCATAATATGGTGGTTATGATAGAGCACCAATACAGTTGTTATGGCAGGATAATTGCTGAGGTTCAATTCTCTCCCTAACAGAAGTGATTCCAAGCCAGAATGGCCACCTCTCACCCATGTATGGGCTGGATGGTGACATGTTCCCCTCTCCTTGGAAGGTGTACCACAGTGTGAAAAAAAATTCAAGACACAGAACTGGCCTCTCATTTATGGTATTTCTTGTCTGCTCCCCAGAATAATTCTTGAACAGGCTTTTGACCCCCATTTTAGATGCTTTCTACACCTTCAATTAAACAGCTCCTGATAATTGCAAGAGCAATTTCCATCCTTTGAAATTGCATTATAAGAGGCATACGGTATCTAAGCTGTTCTTAGGCATCTTGGGCCCTTACATTGTACTTCTGAGCCTGTCCTCACTCACAGTCCACACGGGATTAGAAAATGGTGTGCCAGGATTGAGTCAATTGTTCAAATGTTGGTTTTCAGTATCCTTTTTGAGGAAATTGCTATCAAGGGCCATGTCCTCTGTGCACACCGCAGTCTGAGAAGCACCCTGGTGGGTCTCTGGTACCAAGAAGAAGCAATTTAAAATCAGGATAGTGCTGCTTCTGTCCTCCTTTCTTCACTCATTACTACCACTTAGAATAAGGCAGGAACATGCCTTGGGTGCTAGAGGATGAATAGTTGTATGCAGAAGTCCAGGACAAGCTCAAAGTGAGAAGCTGAGAGATTACTGGAGAGCTTACAGAAGCTTGTGCAATATGAAGTGGTAACTTTTGTGATGCTGTTGTAAGAGCTAGTTGGTAACATCTGGCTCTGCATTTACAAGTTAGAGTTTGAATGAAGCCAACGTGCTAATTCCCTGTTTCTCAACAATGTCTTTGGTGCTGAACATGCCAACTTTGCCTTGCAGCATTTTCAAGAGCCAGTAAAGGGCTCTTGAATGAACTGTTGAGTTCAGGTGGTCACCTGGACACAGGGGAATAAAGTGGGAAAGAGGCCAGTGTGGTTAGTCTATATTAACATGGTACATCATGGAATATAGTCATTTCTTTAGGACTGGCAGTGCTGTCGTATTGACAGTGTGCACAGGGGTGTTGCCAAATGCACTTCCATAAGAACAGTGTAATCTCTGTGCTTAATGTATGTAACTACAATAAGAACTAAAGATAAAGTCAGATATGCTCTCTTTAAGATCTGGGAGAGTAGGCAGCTTTTATTTCCTCAACACTTTAATGTGAACTTAGAAAACTATCTAAATAGGGACCAAAAGTAAATGAATTTGTTTAGCTCTTGCAAATGAAACCCACTTCCACCACTGGGATTTTGCATGTCAAAGGAACGAACAAATATTGCTAAAGTAATGGTGAAAAAAGAGTCAGGACTTGCTTTTCAGAAGGTGGCTGTATGCTTGAATTCTCTGGTTTTCATACCAAGAACTACTCAGCTTGCAAAACCCTGCTTAGGAGGGAGAAATAATCACAGATGATCTTTCCTCCTCATGACTGATCCAAATAGGGTACTAACCAACAGCAGGATATGGGCCTTTATAATGTCCAACCTCAGCTGTCCCTGCTCTGGAGTTTATTTTTTGGAGAAACCAAGTAAGATTATTAAGAGGATAAGATCATGGAAAGACACATTCTTTCAGAATTCTGTCAGTAATACTGTAATAACTGCAGTATAATAAATCCAGTAATAACTACAACACAGGTACAAGTTGGCAACTTGATAAGAAATCATGAAGTAATTCCTAACAAGGAAGAGTTTGTTCCATATTTTTAGACTCAGGTTGAATCTTAATCAGCAGAACATTTCCAGCTGGTAGGCAGCCTAATGAACTTGTGCTGGCTCCAGTTAGACACAGAAGAATGTTTCTCGGGATACTTATCATCTCCTCCATGGACTGGAGGTTTCCATTGTGGCAGCTTTGTATCAGAATATGAATTATATCACTGTGCTGCAAGCATTCTTTGATGAGTTGTGAAGATGTTCCTCATTTGAACCTATGGTCCCTTAAGGGTATTTGTATTTTATCAGAAAGATGGTTATGTGTGTTATGGCTGAGAATAAAGGAGGAAAAATGAGAATCAAGTGAAATAGTCTTTAGTGATTTGATTGGCCACTAAATGAATCTGATAACATATGCTCTGACAAAAACGGTTCTCTGAAGAACCTACATTCCTTCTTGGAAGGAACAATTGACATTGGAAAAGACATTTGAAAACATGTATACTTATATGTGAAAATACATCTTTTGGGGATGGTTTGGGTTCCTAGGGGATCTAGATCTCTCCCTATTGACTGTCCTATCCTTAAATATATTTAGCACTCAAGTAATACTTACACTATCTGCATATTTTATCAGCAGGGTGGTTATGCTTAGCATAAGCAAAGAGGATTATATTTGAGGTTTTGGTTTTGTAATTATGTTGGAAACATTCTAGTGGAAACATGTACAGCAACCCATACTATCTGTTTGTCCCAACTAAGCAAATTTATTGATTCAAGAGTGTTAACACAAGGGTGTCCACTAGAGCTGTTATTCTGATCTAGGATGGGTTAAAAGAGATTCAGTCTACATTTATTAGTGAAATAAAAATAAGGGAATTTTTTTAAAGCACTCTTCCTTTCCTTTTGGTTAGTGGTTTGTTTTTAGTTTAGTTTAGTTTTTTGTTGTTTTTTTTTAATTGCATATAATACCCAAGAAATCTAACAGGAACATCTAGAATACCTGGCATCAGACTCCAGTGTGAATTAATCTTAGATTTGTTTTATAAGCTTTGTCTCCTGTGGAAGCAAGCCCTGGATGGTGACTGCTGATTGTTGGGTTCTCTCACACAGAGGATCATGTTTGCTGGTCTGTATCAAACTTGACAGGAGAATAGCAGCATCATAGAATCATAGAATCCCAGAATGGTTTGGATTGGAAGGGACCTTAAAGCTCATCCAGTCCCAACCCCGCTGCCAGCAGCAGGGACACCTTCCACTAGACCAGGTTGCTCAAAGCCTCATCCAACCTGGCCTTGAAGACTTTGACACACCAACAGTTGCTGTCTTAAAAAATGTGTGAGAATTGTCAGTTGAGCACAATAGAGATGTATAATTCCTTGTGTAAGGAAAAGCAGCAATAGGAACTTTGTTTCTTATGTCTTGTGGCATCAGAGGGTCTCTCAGACTGATTCCCTAAGTGCTCAGTTGTGACAGCAGCTTCACTCTGGTTTAAGTATCTAGTGTTAAAAATGTTACATATTTCAGAACCACTCATTTAGAATTTAGAAATGCACATTTATCACTGCACAACTCTTGTGCCAAAAAAAATGGCGTGCTGATACACACAGTTTTATATCAGCACAATAGGGAGAACATTGAGTAAGAGCAAGCTAATTATGCAAATAAATTCTATATAGTCTGCAAGAATTGCTGCATACGGAAATCTACGTGACCATAATTTTCACTCTGACTCATAATTCCTTTTTCTGAAAAGGAATCTGCATGGCAGTTGCGTACCATCCAGTAGGTAACTGGGGTTTGCTTACATGGGCATTTCTACCCATTTACAACCTCTTGTAGCAGCATCACACGGGCTGGTTAAAGCTTTAATTACTTGGGGCTTCCTGGAAGAACAAATAGGGATGAGGTGGCATGAGGGACATCATATAAGATCAGAGGAATATTCCAGCCAGCCCAGTGTCCAAACAGTGAATGCCTGAAGAAGTATATAAAAATAGAGTCAATAGAGATTAATTACAATGTCTGTTTTATTATCATGTATGCCAATGTGGGAAGGAAAATAATAGCAGCTCTGGCCACTGAGACTGTTGATTGAAATCACTGCAGTGATTTAAAAGGTAGCTCTTCTCAGGACTCAACCATTCCACTTCCACTGACCCACTAGGACCTTTGAAATCCCACTCTCATGCTAGATGTCCCAAGTATTAGTCTAACTTTTCTCTGTTTCTCTTGAATTATAAAATAGCCTCAGACACGTTGGCCTGTTGCAATAGAAATGGATTTATCAGGCTGTGGCTCTTCATGAAGCTGAAAAATTATTTGTCTTCATTTTTTTAACATTTGTTGAAGTGGGCATTTGAGCCACATATACCATGAGAAAAAAAAAATCTCTTTGATAATATATATGAAAAAATCATCACCGCTTTGTTTCTGCGTGATTTTTCCTTCCTGTGTATTCGGAGAATGTACACTCGTAGCTATGACATCACCACAGGAGCTTACCTAAAAATAGAGAGCTATGCCATTAAGAAAGTGATTTCAAACTAAGATTCCCTGTATCATTCCTGTTATGTCAGGGTGAGCAGAGTCAACCAATTTTGGATTGTATCTCACTTTCCATCAGGGCCTGCTGGGATTCCTGATGCTCTATTTCAACACATCATTATGAAGGTCCAATTTGCTGAATCAGAAATGCTTTTCTACATCAGCCATGCACATGAATGAGGAAAGCAAAGCAAAGCAAAGCAGGAGTGCACTGCCCATAAAAATAGTCACTATAATAGCTTTTAATGTCAGCTCTGGACATGAGCTACAAGTTTGATATTGCAGCATCCCAAATTTGTGCAGTGTATGGGATGATGATGATGATGATGTAATCTTCTTAACCCTATGAATAAAGTTCCAAATTGTGGGTGTGTGAAAATGAGAGAGAGGTTCTCAGGGTACTTTTTAAGCCTTTTGTATGAACTCACTTCTTCTTTTGACTGCCCTTACCAACTTTTAAATTAAAAAAACACCTTCAATAGGAAGTGGTGACACGCTGACAGCTAGTGAGATAAAACTCAGCCTTCAGTCCCCGTGTGTAACTGTGTATGGAGTGTCAAACGTCTGTGCCAACCTCACCACTCAGCTTGGTGTCATCTGCAAATTTGCAGAGTGTGCACTCAATCCCACTGTCTATGTCGTTAATAAAGATATTAAACAGCATTGGTCCCAGTACAGGTCATGACTCATCACTGATCTCCATCTGGACATTGAGCCATTGACCACTACTCTTTGGGTGTGACCATCCGGCCAATTCCTTATCCACTGAGTAGTCCATCCATCAAATCCATATCTCTCCAGTTTAGAGAGAAGGATGTTGTGGAGGACCACGTCAAAGGCCTTACAAAAGTCCAGATAGATGACATCCATAGTTTTTCCCTTGGCCACTAATGTAGTCACTCCACCACAATTTATTAATTCCTCACTTGCCAGCCTTATACATTACAAATGATTTAATTTTTTGTTTATCACTTATGGTAAAAAGCTACTAAAGACACAAGCAAGACAAAAAACTTCAAAATGGCAACCTGCATTATAGTGAAAAAAGTAAATTCTTACGTGTAGCCTCTTTTACAGCTTTCTTAACACAAGGTTGCTTTGATGGTTTTGCAATAGCATGGGTTGTCCCCACTATTTGCCTGCTGCAGGTTTAAACTTGCAGAATTCATGTTCATTCTGATGAATTAATTGTGTCCTACATTTATTTTAGATTTATAAAATAAAATTAATATTGAAAGCTTCCAGCTGAAACTCGATTTATGACTCTGCTTTTTAACTTTTTGTAGTATGTGGAAAGCCTCCACTTTATTTTATTTATTCAGACTAGATATAAGGAAGAAATTTTTTACAATGAAGGTGGTGAAACACTGGCACAGGTTGTCCAGAGAGGTGGTAGAAGCCCCATCCCTGGAAACATTCAAGGTCTGGCTGGATGGGGCTCTGAGCAACCTGATCTAGTTGAAGATGTCCCTGCTTACTGCAGGGAGTTGGACTAAGTGACCTTGAAAGGTCCCTTCCAACCCAAACCATCTGATGATTCTATGATTCTATAAGTCTGTGATTCTATTCATTGGACAGTCTCTAACATATGTTGCATCAGGATGAAAGAGGATTGATGGGAGTGTGGATTCAAAGCATGCAAGTCCAGTGTCGAGCCTCACAACCATGAGGTTGGAGAAGTTTGTATTTTATAGCCATATCTATAGGCTGTAAACCCAGACCATCTATGTGAAGTTTATTTACTGTGCAGGAAGGCTTGTAAGCAGAGTTGCATGCAAGCTAGGTGTCCACAGTAATTATTTATTGTCTAATGCACATAGTAAATGGCTGGGATCAGCTTCGTGTTGGAAAAAGGATCTTCCATTGTCTCTGATTGTAGCTAAAACTCTGCAGTACTTCCTGACCAAGTTGTCCTTCTTTGCCAGATTTCTTCTGCATCAAACTACTTACATTGAGAGCAAGTTCCATGTGGTGTTTTCTGGTTTGGACAGAACAGATAAAGAGGAGTGGTTGGAGTTTGAAGGTAGGTCACTTCTAACTAGAAGCAATATGTACTTTTTATCCAGAGGATGTTAAGGCAGCGGTCTGGTAGCACATCCAGAACTTCAGTGCTCTCTGGTGTGAGATGAAATTTATCAGTGTGCAATATCATAGTAGAAAAAGTGTGAGGAAACTTTTCCCTGACTCAAATAATATGTTCTTGGGACTGTGACTTACAGTTTGACTGTCCCTCTATAATATGTCCTCTCCAATGAATGAAGGGACTTGGTTTCATGAAAAATCCGAACTCCTTTTTGTTGCTTTAATCTTTTTAATTCTCTATATCATGAGCATGAGCTCCTCCTTTTAACTACTTATATTTAAAAATATTTGGTGACTAAAGGCAATATGTTTTACTTCTAACTGATGTCTCCTTTCTTCCAGTGTGGACTGTTAACTTGCACCCTTGCTGCACTTACCAGTTAAAAATCTGACTATCCCTAGAGAATTTCATTCTAGTTGTAAATACAATCTGTGCAAGTTATCTTGTCACCTTCATCTCTTGCTAATAACAGCTTGTGAAGGGATTTACCTCTGGGCTACCATCTCCAGTTCTGTTACTCCTGGTATTTTGCCAGTCGTTCTTCCCGCTGTAAGTTGATTTGATATAAATACTGGTGGGATTTCAACTATAACGCCTGGATTTAGGCAGTTGGGCTGTTTCTGTGTGAGTTGTCCTTTTCTGTAAGTCTGTTGTTATTTCTTACCACAAGTACACCTAGTGTCTTATGTGCAGGAGAGGAGAAGACATCCCAGCTGATTTATTGCAAATGTATGGAAACTCTGCCAAGAGTAACAGAGATAATGGCAACAAATCCTAGTTGTTGTCTCTTCCAGGGAGCTGTACAAGAGCCCTGTTCCCTGTCCTTGTATTATGATGCCCTTCAGGTCTTGATCAGCATGGATTGTAGTCCATCTGTGTTGCCCTCTTCATTCTTCTTCACTCACCTGCTTATTGTAGCAGGAGAGAGAAACTCAGGTTTGGGTCTACACGCCAGGGAGGTTTCTCCTTTCTCACCAGCGTTCTCCTTGAGTGGTTGTTTTCCTCAGTCATGCTCTCCAAGTCTGTATTGTCCTAACCTTTCACCTCAGGGATCCTGTTATCTCCTTATCTCTCTGCTCCTCCCCAACACCATCCAGACCTGATTCCTTGCAGCTCCAGTCCTCCTTCTAGCCCTGCTAACAGGACATGCCCAGCACATACCAGAGTGTGCTTTACCTTGCCATGGACCACTTGCCCAGTGTCATTGTGGCTGGGGCTAATCTTGGGAATAAAAACTTGCTTTCCATTTTGTTCTTAATGAAAATGTGACTTTGGAAAAATCTGTGGAATATCATTTCCTTTACTGCTTATTCTTCAGAACTGCAATTCTTGTGGAGCAGAAGATTCCTGGAAAAGGAACACTCTCTCCATAAGCAAGTTTTTAAATATGACCTCAGATATTAAATGCAAGGTTGAGGCATTGCTGCCTTGTTTATACAGACTAGTCCATTGTCTTCCATGAGTGTGTCATCACTGTTTAGTTGCACGAACCAGGATGTGTCTTGCGTTATTCTTGCTGTGGTGTCCAAATCTGCTGACAGAAATATAATTCCTCTTGTCTTTACAAAAAAGCTCTTAACTTATTTCCCAGTGGTAGAGCTACCCTGGGGAGAAGGCAAGGTTGCATGGATTTTAAATAAAACCTATGGCAAGGCAATCAGGGGTTGTCTCTGATCACAGAATGGCTTGGGTTGGAAGAGACCTTTAAAGATGACCTAGTACAACCCTCCTGCCAGGAAAGACATTTTTCACTAGATCAGGTTGCTCAAAGCTCAGTCCACTTCCAATGATGGGGCATCAGGAAGACTGTTACTCATTTTTGTGCCCAGACTACAGGCTTTGGTTAGTTAATATGAGGGTTTTTACAGTAAGAGCTCTACAGATGAAGAGAAAAATCAGTGATTAGAGGCCTATGTAACTCCACAACAGCAGCATCTCTTCATCCCACATCTCTTTTTCACACATTGATCTTCATAATCCTTTTAGGAGCTGGGAAAATGCTACATCCATTATAGTGAAAGAAGTCTCAACATCTACCTCTAAATGGTTTGAGTGTGTGATGAGTCATCTGGTTTTATAAGACTGTGGTGGAGAAGATAACTAAGTCTGAATTTCTTGCATCACTGGACTCCTTGTGAAAGCAAATGGCCACATAGATGTGTCTGTTAATATGAAGGGGAGAGATTCAGGTGTAAAAAAGATGAGAAAAAATACAAAATGGCAAGTTAGAGACAAGTTGGAGACCTTTGAAGTTGAATGTTTGCAGTAGTAAGAGAAGTGTTCTTAATTCCTTCTTTCTTGACTCTAAATCTGAGCCTACCACATGGTACTTCTATCCCCTACTCCTCTGTATGCATTCCAGCATCCTTTCACAATGTTTCATTGTGATATTAATACTGAGGAAAAAAGAACATGAACTTGGTGCTAACTGGCAAGTTGGCAATTGATAAGCCCAGCACTGACTCCAAAAAAATTCCTACAGTTGTCTTGATGAGAACTTGCATGGTGGGACTGCCAGAAGACAGTAAGAGCTCCTTGTGTTTACTGGCAACCTGAGCTTCCCATTTACATTGCCTTATAGCTTGGACTCACCCTCCACTGAACTTGTGCTTTGGGTCATTATCTGATAGTTTTAGCATCATCCCAGTCTGGAACTGGGAGAAAAACCTCCCTGCTCCAGGTGCTGTCTAGCTCATGGGCTTACTAAAGCCAAACAGTAGTTGTGGCAATGTGCTCCCTCCAGTGGCAAATGCATCAAAATGAAAATTAAATGTACACTTGGGGACCCATATGAATATCTGTGGGATCCATAAGAATCACTGAGTCTAACACCTTGCTCCTCACAAGACTATATAAAACTCAACCATACAACTAAGAATATCATCCAAACTCTCCTTGAACTCTAACAGGCTTGGTGCCATGATCTCTTTACTTGTTGAAGTGCTAGAAGAGCTGGAAGATTCTGGTGTGATTTCCACAGGAGGAAATATGAATATCTGTGGGATCCATAAGAATCACTAACACCCTGCTCCTCACAAGACTATATAAAACTCAACCATACAACTAAGAATATCATCCAAACTTCCTCACAAGACTATATAAAACTCAACCATACGACTAAGAGCATCATCCAAACTCTCCTTGAACCCTAACAGGCTTGGTGCCATGATCTCTTTACTTGTTGAAGTGCTAGAAGAGCTGGAAGACTCTGGTGTGATTTCCACAGGAGGAAATTTCTTTGCAATCTGAAGAGTTTGGAAGTGCAGCCTCTCTCAATGAGGAAAACAGGAAAAATTTAGGAAAAATAATCCAAGTTTGCCTCCTTGTGGTATGCCCAGAAATGAGCTGCTTTTTCATTTTCTTTGTATGAATTCCTCCCTGTTTGCTGCTGAGACTGGAACAGTTGTGTTCACAACAGCTTGTTTAGAGCATCCCTGGCCTTTCAGCACTTCAGTTGTGATTTTTTTTCTCTCTCTCTTAATGCCAGCCAGCATTTCAAGTAAGACAAAGATAGAATGCAGTCTTGCCTAAATAATATCCAATAACTACAATGCAATGCTTCTGCATTGAAGTCCTGTGTGCATAACACAGAAATGTAATAACAATGTAAAAAACTTGATAACTTTCTCCTGGATTACTATTATTATCATTTATATTAGGTGCATTTGAAAATGAAGAGGTGGTGTGACTGTAACAATTAATTTATAGCACACAGTTATGCAGCTGGAGCTATTCAAAGCACTGTTCTGTGGGTGAAAGAACCCAAATTATCTTTAGCAAAAGAGTCTAATACTGTTTGAGAGAGAGCAGGAAGCCAACAAACATCAAAAATATAGCTAAAATATCAGGTATAATCCCAGCTGCTGTCAAGCTTTATGTTTCATGCCCAAAAGACACCACTTGCAGCACTGGGCCAGCCAATATATTGCAGAGTGGTTGGTGTACCTGGCATCACCTCCTCCTTAGGTTTACAATCTGTGAGCAAACAGCATATAAGCAACTACTAGGTGCCCAGGGCTAAGATTAAACAATTAGCACTCCACTTGGATTTTCAGAAGTATCCCACAGGCATAGTCCAAGGCCTCTCTTTGTCTAATCAAGGATTAGAAGCAATTAAGAGAAGTAAAATGCAATACTTGCATAATATTCACTAATATCCATCATGCTGGGCTGGCACAAAACACTTACGAAATGTGTTTGTAAAATGCAATCAGTTTCCTCCCAAGGTTAATTCTTCAAGTGGATCATGGTACATCTAAAGAAAATACTGTACTGGAACCTGGTGTCTGTAGACATAGGAGAAAAATACATTCCATCTAGTTAACCTACAGAGTCAATCCAAATCCAAATAAAGATCTAGGGTCTGTGCCTCGATGAGCTACCTTCAGCTAGGAGAGGAGAGCTCTTGATCCATCAGCTCAAGGATGTGGAATCAAAAAGAACTGGACTGCGGTCCTGCGTCTGAAATTCAGTGAAGGACTCGCCATACAAACGCTGATTCACGTGGCGTAGGGTGTAACATCAGTTAGTTCCTTAGTCTTTGCTGACAATAGAAAAGGGACACACGATGAGAGTATTTGTGAGGATAAACTGGATTATTTTATGCATATGTTGTTTCTCCCCAAATACTTCCCAGGAAGTTCACTATGTCCCTTCTCTCCTGATGGCAGCTGTCCAGGGAATCCCAGGAACTGGGAGATGGGACACTTCTGATAGGTGTGTCTGCATTGTTTACCTGATCTTTATTATTATCAGACATTATAATTTTGCCAGTTCCTTTTTTAAGTCTGGCAATATTTTGCTTACCTCAGCAGCTGCTTTGCCTGCCTCGGTTGTAACATCTCTTCATCTTTTAATGACTCTTTTTTTGTCTTTTTATCAAAACCTTTTTACCTTCTGTTTTGCTTCAATAGTTTTAAATTCTGCATATTCTGAATAAACTCCTATGAACGGTTTCTCTTTGTTACCCTTTACTGACCTGTAATTTGTAAAAGCCAAAAGAAAAATTGACTGGGAAGAGTTAAACTCTGGTACTTTTGCCAATTTCTCTTTCAGTTATGCAGGTCAGCTTTAAATGAAGAGCATAAAATAATCTCCTAACAAAAACAAACAAGCATGAAATAATCTGGTAAGCATAAATAATCATAAGCGAGGACAGGTTCTTAGACTTTGAGCAAGTGAATATCTACATCAAATGATTAGATCTTTGAGCTAACTGATTTGATGACATCAGAAAAGAAAGTGGATCCATGGAAGCTATGCAGGGATTGTGTGAGCACATAGAAAAATACTTGTCACAATTTGTGAGTGTTTTTTCTAATGACTGTTTGAAACCTGTCAAACTTTCCATCCCGTGTTCCTAATGCTGTAGGTAGAGCTAAGCAAAAACTGTGCACAGAACGGTTTATATTTAGACTTTATCATAAGGACTGTGGCAGCACATCCATGAAATGAAGAATTTTACCATAGTGGGTATAAAACTGCTTGTGACAGTCTAATAGGAGCTATAACTCATGATTTTAATACAAGGTTCTATTTACTGTACATACTGTCCTACATACTGCACTGACTTTGCAGTACACACGTTGTAACTGATGGTTCAAGTAAATTCCTCAACATGGAGAATTGAGGGAAAACACCTCAAGGTTTCACACTGCTGAGAACTGCAGGAGTTACACACTCACTTCGTTTCAAGATTTTCTTCATATCTAGAGAGCTTGAATTTAGAAGGACAGACATTTTTAACTTTTGAAGAATACATTGATGACTGGGTCATTGTCAGGTTTTAGGTTCTTAGAGGCTCCATCTGACTTTACATTTCAACCTGTCTCCTAAGGTCCCATGTCCTAGGGGCATCCAAGGTCTAGAGGGGAGCATTCAAGGTCTAGGTGGGCCAGCCATACTCATCAGGGGTTTTCTGGGTTTTGCTAGCACTCTCATTTGGGTCCCTACTCCTGGGGTGGCCTTCATGGAAACAAGGCTACAGAAGGTAGTTGGTGCATGCCTGGATATGACCTGTAGCACATCTCCAAACTCAGGCTGTGGAAGTGCTCTTTGGTGTGTTCATATGGATAGAGCTACAGACTTTCTGAACATGTGGTACCTGCCCTGGACCTTTCAGAACATAACACCCTGTTTGTGCACAAGCTCCAAGTCCTCTTGTCATCTGGTCCAAACATGCCTTCCCTGGTTTCCCTGTACTGCAGGGATTATCTGGCCCTCCTGGACTATGCATTGTGGATTCAAAATTACCCATAAACCTTGGGGACCATGCAGTCCTCCTTAGATAGTTATCCCAAGACTATTTCCCTCTGACTGGTTGGTATCCTTGGTCTACCTCATCCTTGGACTCTTCAGGCCTCATAAAAAAGCAATGAAGATAATTAAGCTTGGAGAGGGGGAAGGAAAAGGGGACAGAACAGAAAGGGAGGGAGGAAATGGCTGACACTGGTTGAATAGAGTACCAGAGGAGTAAAAACAAAATATCCTGTTTTAGTCTGAAATAAGTGAACAAAAGAAAAAGTCTGAAAATGGTTTTGCTCCCTTCAATTACATTTATAGATAAAAATATTAATTTTAACCTTTGAGGTTCTTTAAACATTGTTTTTGGAGAAGAGAATTAAAAGTTCTGTTTGAAAAATAAGAAACTTTGATTATAGGTAAGTAGGACACAGAAAACTTTGAGCTTAACTGAACTATGTACAACTGCTTGTTTTGTGCCTGACCATGAGCAACATCCTATGACCATTTCCTGCCCTTTTATGAAGATGTTTCTAATAGAATAACCCTCTTAAAGGAGGTACTGCAATACGACATTCACTTATCTATGCTAAACACCACTTACATTGGTTTATTGAGTTACATTATCTGTTCTTTGCATGTTGGACCACTACACTTCTACTATCAAGTAATTATGTAATTATTTTTATGGTTCTTTATGCACATGTAAGAAGCTTTCAACAGCTATTTTTTTTTTTGATTGTTACACCTATTCAAAGGCACAGATGAGGGTGACTTGTCTGTGATTTACATGGCATTGATTGTTTGAATTGTAGCCTTGTTTTACAACACTGAAGTTGTAATTAATAAATCCACGTAATTTCCAGAGCTAGCTGCCCTTCTGGGCCTGGGGATGTGAAGTAAGTTGGCGTGTATCCTATATCTGTGCCACCTATACAAATTTACATTTCCAAATACAATTACATGCCAAAGTCTCTGTTAACCTGATAAATTACATTTGGCAAGCAAGAATAATTTATGTGGTTTGGTTAACAAAAGAACTATCATTAACTTCCCATTTCTGCTTTTTTTTCCCCTTAGCGGGGAAGCAGAAGATCCTAAAAGAAAGGATGAGTTGTGATGAAATGTAGATCCAGTCCCTTCAGGTGAAACAAGGCAATTAGGTAACCTAGAAGGTGCAAGGCACAGGTTGTGCAAGGAACCACTCCAGCTACAAAATACAGACCCTCCCTTTTAATCTTGATAATGGCTCCAAACTGACAGAATGAATTATATGGCCCAGCTTTGTTCCCCCTCATTTCCCTCCAATAAAAGTGCCTAAATGATTCTCACAGAGTGAGTGAGCATCTAGGATTTCGTAAGACAATTCTAAGTGTGCAACGCACCAATTCTCCGTAGCGATTGGTGGAATAACTTGACTGTGATTTTAATATTCTGTTTCCCTTTGGGGAAATAAAGAAGAATCAGGTAGACTCACTACTAAAGATGAGGGATGGTGAATGCACATGGATAATTGTAAGAGAGTCATTCTGCAAAAGGTTATTTTAACTGTTTGATTTTCTATTTTAATTGCATCTTCAGAATTTTTCTGAAATATTTTAATTATTAAAAAAAAAAAATAGAAAAGTTAGTGATAAGAGCTGAAAGTACAATTCCTTAAAGAACTCTGCTATTTCACTTACGTAAGAGAAGATGGAGAAGCAAGGTGGTCACTGTCCATAACAAATGGAAGGAATACAAAGAAAATCTGAGTAGATCTCAAGTGCTTCAGTTTTCGTTAAATCTTCAACTCGTGCTGCCTCCAGCAATGACTGTTTAGAGAAAGAACATTATCAGCCCTGACATTGAAGGACTCATTAACTAGGATTCATCTTGCTTAGCTTTATGAAGTTGAGCATCTAGTCTAAGGTAGTGTCTAGGTTCTCTTGTCAATGAAAGCAAGATAACCATCTCTAGATGTAATTTATGATGTTCATTTTCTCAAATGATTATAGAGAAAGAACAAATAAATCATGTAGATTATGCATTTCTAGACAGCTAAAGCCCAGTGAATGGATTCATTCATTGTGTGAACTATTCTGATGCTCACATCACACTTTTTTGAGACAGAGAGATGTCATGGAGCGCTTTCTACATCTGTACCACCATACAGAGAAGCTTTCTGATACTGGAGAGCTTTATTCACTATATGAACAAAAAACTCAGATCTGGTCACTGGATAACAGGGTCAAATTAACTCAACATTAAAACTGAATGTAATGTTCAGTCTGTAACATGAACTTTATCATGAAATGTGCTCACTTTGCCTTTAGAAAAATCCTTAAATCAAAGCTAAAAGATTTATTCCAGCACAAGTTGTTGAACTAGATGCAAGAATCCTGGTGTGAAATGCCATAGTTAATGTAAACACAGTCACACGTCTGAAAGCATAATCCTTAAATTTGTAGCTTATAAAAAGAGGTTACTTTGTTAAAGGGAAATAATATACTTGCAATATAGTGAAATAAAGATGAGTTTAAAATACTCATGTCTACCTGCTACGTTTAAGTCTTTCTTTTTTTGGTTACGATTTTGTAGTGACATTTTTCCATCCTCCATTTTCAGCTCATTCTGTTTCTGTGTTAGTCACAAACAGAGCAAAGGAAGCTGCTCAAATGAAAGGTACTTTTTTAAACAGTTTGAACATTCAGTATCCTGTACATTCGATTTTCAGCTGTTCCTTGTAGGAGCCAAGTAGGTGCAAAGAAATACAAGGTTTGCTGTCATTGCTATGGTGCTTAAAGAGATAAAGTGCTTTTCCGGAGATCTAGTGAAAGCAGCACATGTTTTGCCCATATTATTCTAGAAGTGACATCTCAGGAAGGTAATTGATAGTGTTGTGCAATGTGTTTTCACCTACTCTTCGACATGACTTGTCTGTGCCTGTTGACATACCTCAGATGGGAAGGCTGGGTGGATCTTCATCTGATGAAGCAAGTCGTAATAACCAGTTTTCTCCAAACAAAGACAAAGCTTTCTACAAATTATATCCGTGAGTCTATGCAGAGTGTGGACACAGTCTATAAGCTCCCTGTGCAGAAAATCATTACTGGTTGCTTCATCTCTTGAAATCCATAGTTCCTGCCCTGTATAGGAAAAAGAGAGAGTGCAGTGACATATACATAAGGAATGCCCCTCTCTCTTGTCTTCCTTTCCAGGAGAAGACGTGCAGTACCGTGGATGTTGTCCCAAGTGCCTCCCAAGATTTTCTTAAAGGACATGAGTGATTCCAGGTTTTTCTTCACTTCTCCATCCCTGTCACTGCTGTGATGGCAACATCATCACTACCCTTACCAAGGATCTCTGATTACTTTCTATCACCAGAGAGAAACATGCTTCACCTTCTATACTGTACCTTTTGAGACTGGCTTTGTTCCTTTCCTTTTGTAATTCCAATGTTTTTGTTGCTTTTGCTAAAATGTATTTAGAGTTGTCATGTTTATTTGGCATTTTCCAAATACTATCTACTCTCTGAATATTAGGAAAGGAAGTAGTTATGGTTATTTCTGAAAACCAAGGCTAAGAAAAGAAGTACACAATGTTAATGCTTCTCTCCCTCATAGACTGGCAAAGTAAAGTGGAAATCAGCTGAGAATATTCCATGTACACCTAACGTAAGCAGTTAATGAACTGGATGGCAAGAGGTCAGTTTAGCAATGCTGTGACACAGGATTATCTGGAAGAGCCAAGAATTTCTAAGGGATTTCAGCCTCTTTCTGATCCTTGTGTGTACAGAAGACAGTGTTACATGTAAACTGCCAAATATGCAGCCATAACTCCTATCTGGGCTGGTCTGCATACGTTATATCAAGTAGCAGGAAATAGGGATCCTCGTGCTGTGGAGATTACCCCGAGTAAAGCAGTTGTTATTTAATCTGCGGAGGTGAAAGTGTAGTTTCAGGATCCTGACAAACAGTCTAAAAGGATCCAAATTTTGTGCCAATGTTGTAATCTGAATGGGGTAACCTATGGCCACATAAAATTGAATAATCCACTCAAAGTGTGTATCTCATTGCAGTGGTCAGGGAGAGTCTAACTCGCCTCTTAACATAGGCAGTTAACTTCAAGTTAGGCATGATGAGTCTAGACCTAAATATTTGGCCTTGTAGAGAAAATGTAGATGAATTCTGTTCACTGTAATTGTGAAATGAAGTAAGGGTGGCTGTGTATGCAGGAGGAGAGGGAGGAAGAGAGGAACTGGTAGATTAGGACATCATTCAAACAATATAAAGATCTGGGCATAACTTTGACTCTTTTCAATTCCTCATGTGACAGTTTGAAATACTTTAACTGTTTCCTGATTTTTAGGTGTTTGAGTTTGTAGAACAGCTACTCTCTAAATGGAACAGGAGGACATGAGAGGAAGTTATGTAGACTGATAAAGCTTTCAGCTTCTGAATTTCCTACTTCTTGTTCTAATAAGAGAGTAACACTTCCCGTAGGAGTAAGTGATCATGCACCTAATTTCATATGTAGGTTTTGTGTAGAGGTGGCATGTGATTCTTTATTATGTCTCTTGTAGAAGCAAGCTAATTGTTGACATGCATTGAGGTGTTTGAGGTGTGAGAAACAAGGCTGATGAGACAAATCATTTCCCCATTAATATTACAAAATCTGTCCTATTACACAGCGACTTCAAGCCTGTGAGTACAGACGTCTCCGTAGCTTTTGTGCACAGTATCTTTTCCAGCTTAGCTTCCATTTATCCTATTAAAAGTACTAGAAGTTATTCTACATTAACATACCCAGGAAGCAGAGTGTTAGGTGAACGTCTGTTTTCTTTGCTCTTTTGTCTGAGTTGAAGAGAAACTTGAAAAATTAAGCCAGATTGGGTACTGAACGACCTATCCTTCCCCACTTGCAACATGTAGTAATAGTTCCCACCAACCACCACACCACAAAGAATATCTATTATTTATATATTTTGTTCAAGTTCTTCTCTTCCCTATTCTTGTGACACAGTATTCATATCTTGGCTCAAATGACTTCCAAATATATTTGGAGTTACTATAGCTTCTCCTTCAGCTTGACATTCTTACCTGCCTTGTTCAGACATGCAGAGCCACATATTTAGTGCCTCTTCAGTATTGAATTTGTGACAGGGAACTTCTGCTCTGATTTAGATAGAAGTATGGTCATCTGGTGCTTCAAAAAGCAAGGTGGAATGGGGTAAATAGGAGTAATGCAAGGTTTTAGGAGTTTAAGTTGTTAAAAGTGAGGAAAAATTGGTGGGAGAAGGCTTCTATGTTTCCATAATTTCTTTAAGGGGTTAAAGCATCCACCCCACGACTGTGGGTGCAATTATCACCAAAACAGGACATAATCAGCTGTACTAGCCAAAAAGGGTGTAACGTGGTATGACAGAAAAGAGATTATATCAATTTTTTCTATTCAGCACTTCTGTGCTGCACATCTTGAGTCATACGCCGAGGCTTTTTGTGGGGCAGTAGATAAGATCTGCTATTAGGAAAGAAGACGTTACATCATCTGAAGATGCAAGGATACAATTCTGTCAATGTCACCCTTCCATTCATGCTGTAAAACCTCATGGCTGTGTTTCAGCATAGGTAGCCCATGCAAACATGGCAGCCAGAGGACAATCGCTTATGAGACCATCTTGAGTAGCGTGCAGCAGTAGGTTACTAGACATGAGCTCAAGAAATCTTCCAGTCAGAATACAGAATACAATTTCCTCTGAACTTCTAGCTTTTTCACACATTCTTTTGTCTCTTTACTGACCTCCACTGGGTTACATTATTTAATCTTTCAGAAATTTCTGCAAAGTAGCACAAACAGAAACCACCTTCACTGTGTCATTATCAAGAGGACCTCCCAACGCAGTGCTAGTTCACTAGTGGAGCACACCCCAAAAATGGGGAACATCTGGAAAGAATATGGTTAACATCAGCTCTGTGCCACATCAGCTGCTCCACTGAAACACTATTTATTGGAGCCTTGCTCACCTGAGTCGTTTCTAGACCTGTGTTCAGGACCATCAACAAAGTGCAATGAAGAATTTCTGAAGATTTACTAAAGGTCCTTGCCAGCATTGTTATTGCTCCAGCAATGTGACTCTGCTGTGTGGCTCTAGAGGAAGTGTTTGGATTAAGCTACATGCCACTGGTGAGCTCTTCCCTAAAACATGATCCTCAATTCATGGCAGAAAAGGGACAATTCACAGTCATCAAGCAGTCCCAAGAAGAAACAACAGTTGCAATGTTTTGAACTGGAGGGGAGTATGGATCAGCACACTTAGGATTAATTTTTTATGCATATGGTGTGCCACCTCTAAGGACTTTTGCAGTGTTCTTGTAATGAACTTTCATGAAAGCTGTAAAGAGTTTAAGAGATATTCTGTTATCCTTTTACACGAGCCCATTGCTATTTACATTTATCAACTTGATCAATGACCAATAAAAATGATGGAGTATCCACAGTTTCTCTGGGCAACCTGTTTCAGCGTCTCACCACTTATTATAAAAAATTCTACCTTAAGTTCAATCTAAATCTACCCTCTTCCAGTTTAAGAATGTTGTCCCTTGTCCTGACACTACAAGGGCGTGGTAAAGTGTCTCACTACATCTTTCTTTCAATCTTTCAAGAAGTCCCTTTACATATTGAAAGGCCATGGACAACATCCCGGTACACTTGTTGATAGATACCAACCTTGGGTCCATAACACTGTGAAATGAAGTCAGCAGAGGAGCAGAAAGACTAAAGCATATTTTGGGCAGAGGCAACGAGCATGAAGCTCTACAAGGTATGTGCATCAGGAGATCCAAAATTCTTTCAGACACATGGAAAGTGCAACATCTTACCCACAGCACCAGTTTGGCTGAACAGTCCCACTTCAGAAGTCCTCAGTAAAACAGTAGGACCTTTTCAAGTCCCTACCATGGCAGTCTCTTCTGCTTGTTGCTTTAAACTCCAAGAAGTAGCCCTGATTCTACTCCTCATTCCTCTGACATGTTGCACCACGTGAACAAGAAGAATCAGGCAAAAAAAAATAAGGAACAGGAGTTACAGGCTGCAAATAATTACTTATGGATACAACCTGCATTCTTCTATATATTGCTTTTTTATGAATCAGACCTTGTTTATTTCTATTTTGTTAATTTAATCAGATTAATCAGACCTTATTTTGTTTATTTCTATTTTGTTCTGGCTTACTCAGCTTATTTAGCACTTTTTTTTTTCTCCTTTTTTTGTGTGTGTGCTGTTTTCAGAGGCTCCTGTTTAGGGAGATTTTGGGGTATGACGCTGCTGGCTGCTCTGATTATATCCTTTGGTTACTTTTGTTGTTGAAATTCATAGCATCCTCTCTTACTGAAATTGTTACTGCTGTTACACGACTGTAATGAAAGTGGTTCTGTGAAAGAGAAACCCATTAAAAAGATTTTACTGAGTTAGAGCAACAAAAGAAGCAGCCTACACAATCCATGGAACTGATTTTCTACCAGTCTAAAATAGCAAGCAGAGGAAGGCACAGTGAGCTTGATATGCTGCTTATCAGGCAAATCAATACCCCGTCTTCTTTCTTGGTCTTCACCACAATTCCAAATATTTTTTGGAGGTAAATTGTTGCCAATATATTGGCAGTTTCCCCTTCTGTCAGGATAAAAGACCAAGGAAGGCTATGCCAGTGTGTTAGCAGAGAGCGACACACCGAGTCTAAAGCACGGCAGGGATGCACCACACAGCCCCAAGCTCCTCAGGTGACTTACTTGAACATTTTCCAAATGTGGGAACTGGTTCTGGAGTCCGTTGGTACTCAGGTTGTACTCCATGTGGAAATATTTATACCAATTTCCTGGAGTCTCCAAGTCAATAGTTTGTTTCGTAATTTTACAAACAGGAAGGGGAGAGGGGGATGGGGAAAAAAAGCAATTTCACAACCTACCATCAGAACCTGGCATAATATTTTGTGTGTGCCACCCCAGGCACATCCAGGGGAACAGCAGCATCAAGTGCGGAGCTCTGGGAGGAGGATTATTGCTGGAAGCCTCCTCCACCCTGTTCCATTCTTGCTGTGAATCCTGAAGAACTGGAAATATAGAAATATGGGTTTTCATCAGGTTCTAGATATAATATTGGGTTCTTAAGAGACTGGCATGTTGGGTTTTTTTAAATCAGGCATAAGTCATGTTTCTTCCAAACGGGTTCACGGGCTGTAACATGTAAATTGAGCTGCAGGGTGACATTATTCTGGTTAACAACAGGTTAATTGGAGAGATATTTTAAGTGAAGTTTTTATATTTTAAGTGAAGTTTGCCCTGACCATCGGAGCCCAGTAAACCCATCTTGGGAACAGAATGAGCTAGTTGAGAAGAAAAACTAAGCGGTCAGCTGCTCCTTACCTGCAGTTACTGCTGAGCTTTATGTACCTGGACGGCTCTGTGGCTGCCAGGGCTGGGGTGGTGAAGAAGCAGATTTTTGGGGGGGACAGGACACAAACCCCTGAGCAGCTGGAGGTTGTGTAGGAGCTCTGCCCACAGCCCAGCACTGCTCTCCCAGCACTGTCCCAAAACCTCCCTGCAGACCTCCCAGGATGAGAGATGGAGGAGGAGGGCGGGGGCCAGGGCTTTGGGGTGGGCCAGGGCGGGTCCCGGTCTTATATCCCATGGTGGGAGTGAGGTGCTGGGGCTGGAGGAGTGGGAGGGAGGAAGGAAGGAAAAGAAAGAAAGAGGGAAGAAGGGAAAGAAGGAAAGGAAATACAGAAAGAGGGAAGAAAAGGAAGGAAGGGAAGGAAAGACAGAAGTAGGGAAGGAAGGAAAGAAAAAACGGAAAGAGGGAAGGAAGGAAGGAAGGAAGGAAGGAAGGAAGGAAGGAAGGAAGGAAGGAAGGAAGGAAGGAAAGGAAAAACAGAAAGAGGGAAGGAAGAGAAGGAAAGACACAAGTAGGGAAGGAAGGAAGGAAGGAAGGAAGGAAGGAAGAAAAAACAGAAAGAGGGGAGGAAGGAAAAGAAAGAAAGGGAAGGAAGGAAGCAAGCAAGGAAAGGAAAGAAAGAAAGAGAAGAGAAGGAAGGAAGGAAAAGAAAGAGAGAAGGAGGGAAGAAAGGAAAATAAAGAAAGAGGGAAGGAGGGAAGGAAGGAAAGAAAAGAGAAAGAAGGAAAGAAGGAAGGAAGGAAGGACGGATGGCACTGCTGCAGGGGGCTGGGGAGGTGCGTGAGGAGCTGGCCAGGGACCCCGCTGTGGGCCGGGCACTGCAGCGCTTCACCTGGGAGGAGATCGGTCAGCGGAACGGGCGGGGGCCGCCGCCGCAGGAGCGGTGGTTGGTGATCGAGAGGAAGGTGTACGACATCAGCCACTTCTGCCGGAGACACCCGGGAGGTTCCCGGGTCATCAGCCACTACGCCGGGCAGGACGCCACGGTGAGCAGTGGGGTGATGGGGAACAGGGTTGGTGGGGAGATGCTGGCTTTGAGATGCAGGGCGGAGGAGGCTGGTACCCAGCGAGCATCATGCAGGGAGAGCTTGGGAGGTGACTTTGGTTGGAATTGATGGGGCTTGAGGGTATGGAGCAGGGTCGGGGGTATGTTATGTCACTGCTCTGTGCAAACTTCCCAGGGTCATGTTATGGAAAGAGGCAAATGAAGAGGCTTAGCCCGTGGGGCAACCAGACCATAACTGTTTATCCAGCTAAAGTCCTTGGGATTACTCTTATCTCCCTCCTGATCTTGCTTTTGCAGCTACTGTGAACTGCAGTGATTGCTTACAGCCAGGGTGAGGTGGGGAAGCTGCCACAAGCCCTGTGGCAACAACAATAGCTGCTTCCAGAAACATACCTTTAGGAAAGGTATCCCTCTTAAATGCCACCTGGCACAACTTGGAGGGAAGGCAAAGTCAATGTGCTTTCCCAAGCTGTCTTCCAGAAAAATCATAGAATCACTTAGGTTGGAAAGAACCTTTAAGATCATTGAGTCCAACCATAACCTAACACTGCCAAGTCCACCTCTAAACCATGTCCCTGAGAGCCACATCTACACGTCTTCTAAATCCTTCCAGGGATGGGGACTCCATCGCTTCCCTGGGCAGCCTGTTCCAATGCTTGACAACAGTATGAATTCAATAGGCTTTTTAGTTAGCCAAAAAGAAGTGAAAGAAGCATTTATTAAGAAAATCCGTAAGACTTTAGTGAAGTCTGTGCATCTCAGAATAGGTCAATTGCTTAATCTTTTGGATGCATATTATGAAAAATTAAAAAACAATCTTAATTTGGCTGGAAGATTGTACCAAGAGCATATAGCCCTGAAAGATGATAACTTAGGAGAGGATGAAAAACATGGAAGGCTCTCAGTAAGAAAAGAAACCTGAGGAATGGAAAAATGATTGTGATTAATGCCACAATATTTGTAAGGGTGACATGGCACAAAACTGTGAAGAGGAGTCCTTTTATTGCAGCTTTTTGTCATGGTGATTCCTCACAAAGGACAGAAGAACAGAGTTAAGGAGTGAGGTGACTTAGAAAACAGGAGCAACAACCTGGAGACTGGAATTTTTGCCTGAATTTGAAAAAATTTGGTTGAATTTTGGAGACTGTAAAAACACCTGGTGTTGCAGCATCATGAAATAACCAGGCACTTGCAGCAGATTATTTTGCAGAGAAACTGCTTGCTGATTTTTGGATTCATCAGTGACAGTGATTCCAGGCACTGTATCTACACTCACCATGTGTTACATACGTGCCTCAGCGATAGTCATGCAGTTGCTGAAGCCCCTGTCAATTTGGAATAGGGGACAGAAATGCTGCAGCAGTTTGCTCACAGTAGCTGAAGAACTTCATTTTCTCACAAAACCATTCTTAAGAGACATTTGCCCAGAGTAGCTCTAGGGCTGGGATGCAGGAAAGGACTGATTCTGGCCTGTCTAGAATGACTCAATTGAATCAGATGAAAGATGGCACAAAAGCACATCAGTTGGATTTGTTTGGATGTACAAAAGCAATTTTCCATGGTGAGAGAATCTTCAGGGAACGTTCCTTTCCTACAGGCTGAATTCACAGCTCAGCTCAGTCTCAGCTGTGGCACATCCAAGCGTGTGCTCCTGTTTCTTCAGGGCTCCAACTGTCCTTTTCATGCTCTGTCACTGCAGTTGTCTCCTCCTCATCCTGTTCTTTCTGTCCCCAGCCCTTCCTAGAGCTATCACACCATTGCTTTTTCATCCGCATGTCTTTAAGAGAGATCAGTAACACCTAACCAGTCCTGTGCACATGAATTGTGTCCTTGTCTTTCCTTCTACATACCTCCCAAGTACTAGAGAAAACAGTTCTCTCCATCACTTGCTCCTGGATGAAATGCTTCCTGTCTTAGTTAATTTAGGAGTGGAGTTCTCTGCCCAGAGTTGGCTGGTGTATTGTTCTGATTCCTCTCCTAAAGTAGGCTTCTCATTGCTGTCACCTATCCTTCTCCTCCAGAACTTCTATTACTTCTTGCAGTTTGGTTTCCTGTAATTATGTATCCTTAACATAACAGAAATCTTGATTTTCTTGCAAGGTGACTTTGGGGAAAGTAAGACTGCAGCTGAAGGATTTCTGAAAGGTTAAAATCCTGACTGAGTGGGAATAAGAGGAACCACATTTTTCTTCTAAGCTGTCAGTTTAAAGGGCAATTTTCTCTTTTGACGAATTGCACAACAAAGAGGATTACAGTCTGCTGATAAGAAAGATCTTTTGGCACCTGGATGTCCAGGGAGATGGAAAAGTCACTAATACTGGGATGGGAAGAGGGGGAAGAAGAAAGGGAAGGGAACTAGACTCTGCTTTAGGCATAACATGGAGATTCATTCAATTTTGTATAATGGAGCTTGCATACCTGTAGGAATTGCAGGGGGGGGAAGTCAGATCTCTTCCATTTGCCAGTTGAAATAAGATCTTACTTAAGAAGAGCACAGGATAAACACGAGGAGAAAAAGGTTGACAAGAGCTTGAGGAGACAGAAAAGTGAACCAGCCATCTTTGCCATTGTGGTTCCTCCACAGTGAATGTCTCACTGTGCACAACAGAGGTTGGTACCATAGTTTGTGTTTTCTTACCTCTTCCTTTACCCTTGTGTGTTTGCAGGATGCCTTTGTAGCATTCCATGTTGACAAGGTGATGGTGAGCAAGTACTTGAAGTCATTGCAGATTGGGGAGCTGGCACCAGATCAACCCAATATTGAGCCCACTAAAAATGTAAGTCTAGCCTCATAAATCAGATCAAAGACAGATTAAAGGGAAATATAGATGTACAACAATCTACTGGAGCTGTTGGCAGAAGAGGAATAATTTCATCCAAAGGGTTTACCACAAGATGGCATGCTACACTCATGCACACACCGTACAGCTTCCACTAGACACAACTTCCATCTGAGCCCTATGCTACCTGCGAAGAAGATGATGTAAGAAGCATCAAAGATAAAGTCTTAGGGGTTGGGGGTACAGACATCGATTGTGCTCTGTGATGGCTGCTGCTTGCTCCTCTGCTCTGTGAACCTCTGTAGGCAAAGACACAGAGAAGCTGTAGGAGAGCAAGGATGAAGTTTACTAACATGCAAGCCCAGCTCTTGCCCATTTGGCCAGATCCTCTGCTCTTCCTTTCCTCCATTAAAGTGGTCGTTGGCTTTTGAAGCTGCAGTGCTACACTCCAGAAACAGAGAATGTGTAACGCTGGTGCTTCCCACAGAAAGTGCTGGTGAAAGACTTCCGTGAACTGCGTGCTACTGTGGAGAAAATGGGACTTCTGAAGCCAAATCAACTCTTCTTCTTCCTGCACCTTGCTCACATCCTCCTGTTGGATGCTGCTGCTTGGCTCATTCTCTTCTACTTTGGGACATCCTTACTGCCCTTCATTGTCTCCCTGGTGGTGCTGACCATTTCCCAGGTAAGCAACCAAGCCCACAGCACATACACATGGACTTGCATCAACTGTCATACACGTAATACCATTGCAGTTTTGTAGTCCTCCACGTCCTTACTTGGCACCGTTCTCCTTTGTCATAAGAAAACAACCACTGTATGGCATGTGTTTACAGATGTAAAGAAGAATGTGGGGAGCTCCTACTAAACCTAGTGTGGGATTCTTTCAGCAAGATATATTCTAGGGGAACCCTCAAGATATCGGGATTTCATAGTTCCTTTCTGATTGTGACTTTGGAGCACTGTCCAAGAAATAAAAATTGATATTTAAAAGCAGATGATGGGTTTGGCACTGTACTGGTCTCGATTCCTCCTCTTCTTCCCTTCCAATGTTTACTTTTTCCTCTTCCAGATCCAGGCTTCATGGTTACAACATGATTTAGGACATCTTTCAGTATTCAGGGAGACCAAGTGGAACCACTTGCTGCATAAATTTGTGATGTGCCATTTAGTAGTAAGTACCTGACCCTGGAAAAACTTCTTAGATGGTTTTCCTGTAAAAGTGTGTGTTCTGAAGACTCTGTGGAGGATGGTGTGCTTGGCTTTGGGTGAAGGAAGGGCACTGGAGAGAATCTGGCTCTGAAAGAATTGTACTTTTCATACTTTGTTCTTCACTAAAACAGGGAGCATCAGCCAAATGGTGGACTCTTCTGCACTCCCAGCACCACGCCAAACCCAACTGCTTCCAGAAAGATCCTGATGTTGATATGCACCCTTTCTTGTTTACTTTGGGGAAGAAATTATCTGTGGAGGTCAGTGCATGTGGGTGTGAGTGTGTATGTGCTTATGTACCAAGAACTGGGAAGAACACCCTAGGAAAAAAAAAAAGCACATTGTGCCATAAAGATCTAAAACTACAACGTGATGATAGTTTCTGAAAACAGATTGCTTTCATCTGTGTCTACTTTCTTCAGCCTTTGTAAGCAGGTCAAAGTTCACATTAAGTTCCTTTAAATATTTCTTGAACTGTTGACCAGTAGCTGTAAATAAATTAGAGATGATGTACATGTGCCATAAATAGGGTGGCAAATCTGTCAGCAAAAAGTCTATTAATGGTTATTAATGGAGATAAAATACATGAGACTATTTTTGACCAATGATATAACTTAGCCTTGAAATATCTAATATTGCACCAAATAAATTATGAATGTGGTAAGAACACCAAAAGATGGCAATTCAACATTTAAAATTCACTTCTATTTACCCACAAAATTATTTTTATCATGAACTATTTTTCAGAAATCACTTATTTATTTTATTATTCCCATAATGGAGAAAAATCACATGCCTCCTCAAAGGTTTCTCTCTGAAGGACTTTACAAAGGTGTAAGACATTAAAGCCTTATGTTAATGGAATAAGGATTTATAGAAATTTATATTATGTATGTAAACTAATAGGACAGGTACACATGAGGGAGACAGTAGGAATGAGGGTTGTGGGAAGTGTGCAAGAAGAGTGTTGTCTTGGGAAGAAAGAATGGAAAACAGCAATTTACCTGTGCAGATTTCTAAGTTTCCACATAGTATTTTTTTTATTTCTGATTCTTTTCACAGCTTGGGATCAAAAAGAAAAAATACATGCCATACAATCACCAACACAAGTACTTCTTCATCAGTGAGTATCTCCATTCTCCTGCAATACCATGAGAGGTACTAATGGGCCTTGTAGATCTGACTTTTGACCTGTAGGACTTGAGCAGAACTAAGGTTAGCTCCTCTGCTAAGGAGCATCAAAGAACACAATAATAAGTTTGTATCTAATTTTTGTAGGGGTTGAAGATCTGACAGGGTAAAACCCCAAGTAACCTGGTCTGATCTCAGAGCTGATGTTGCTCTGAGATCCTGAGGTTGGTTCTTTCAAGCCTGAATTATCATACGATCCCATGTGAGATCAGGTTTCTGTGCCCTTCTTGACTTGAAACTCTCAAACCAAATAAATATATTTCTAATCAAATGGTTTAAATTGTTTCCAAGCTACAAAAAGTAATGGGGTATATTCATCCCAGGTCATCTTAAAACTGCACAGCTTTGCAAAAATAAGTCTATATCTATTTGGACAGAAGAAATGGAAGATAATACCACCTGTGTTGGCAGGTGACATAAGCAGTAGGAGGCTGTCCTGCTGAAGAGCAGGAACTGTCCTCAATCAAGCTTCAGGGAGCTTCTTGTCTTACCTTTGCTTCACCTCTTGAGGCCAGCAGGCTCCCAGGTTGCTTACTGTTTGTCTGTGTTGCTGCATGCTGATATCATCCAGAAAACTTGGTGGCCCTAAAACTTTTCAGAATGTTCTCCACGTTGAGTAGCTGTTCAGGGATCTTTTGGTTTGATTATCTGTCATTTGGTCCATGACCTTCCCAGTGATAATGAATTCTCCCTTACAGCTCTTCCTCCGCTCCTGTTTCCCACCTACTTCCACTGTCACACATTTTACATTGCATACACAAAAAGGTATTGGGTGGTAAGTATTGCTCCTTGTACAACCAAGAAGAGGTCAGTTGTGGGCCTTCAACCTTTGGTCTGACCATGGAAGCAGCTTCTGCCCAGAGCTCAGTCCCTGCTGTGTGACACTTCATGCCATTCAGTTAAGCCTAATAGGACAGTCAGGTTGATGCAGTAATTTTGGTGGCTCTGCACACTTTCTGCTAAACCCATTATGTTCTCCAGCTCGATGATAAAGGCCTGAAAACAAGCAACAAGCTGTTTAGCTTGTACTGCTCTACCTCATTGGTGGAACCACGGAGTGTACTGTCTCCTTTGGTTTGGGAAGCAAATTGGAAGGTCCATAGTGGTCAAGAACGGGAGGATGTAGATTTATAGGAACCATTGTCCTTGATTTGTTAGGCAGCCTGAATTAACGCTTCATCCTTTCTCCTTTTGCACGTGTTATGCATGCAAAAGGGGGGGACAGAGCACCTTCCAGCCAAAATGAGATCTTTGGTCTAGTATTTATTCACTGTGGAGTCTCGGGCAATGATCTGATACAAGTATTGAACTCATGTTTCTGATTGCATAGTCATTGCTAACATATCCATCTACTTACTAGGCGTGAATGCTCAGATTTAGCTCTGCTATAGAAAGCTGGGAAAAAAGTATTATTACCTTGTGTTAATTTGGATTGGTCCAGATGATTCAGTTCAGAAAAAAAACCCTGTAAAAGCTGAATACAGATTGTTCTCTTGTACATATAACATGAAACTTAGAAAAAAAAGTAAGCAAATGTAATTTATAATGATTTTCTTTTCTTGTTGTCTCTGGTTTTGGTAGGACTTGGCCTGGATGTTGACCTTCTATATCAGATTCTTTTTTACTTATGGATCATTATTAGAAATAAAGAGTCTCCTGGCATATTATTTTATATTCAGGTGATATCTCTTTAGAAGGTTCTTCAGCCTTCTTTTACATATTCTTTCCATCTGTGCCTGCCTGCCTTTGCTTATCTTTCCATGTTCTCCTTTACCTTCTCACTTTTTGCTTAGTTTTTTAATTCTGTAAAGATAAACTAACTCTTCTCCTTAATCAGTAGTTCAAGTTTTACGTTACCTCATTGCCTCTAGCCAAGTGCTGACCCAACTGAGAAACACTTACCTTGCATAACACGCAGTGCTTTGGGTGGTGGGTCTGCTGCTCACTAGAGAAAGAGAAGAACATTTAACAGAGAGAGTTTAGCCTGGGCTTGCAAATGCCCAAGCATTATCCAGCAGCATTGGCTTGAATGGAAAATACATCTTCCACTTGGATCATTTTACTGATTCTAACCAGTTCAGTCCTTGGCTACAGGTAAAACAAGATGAATACCAGGCTATATTAGTTCCATAACAAAACATATTAAATAATCATGATTTTCATAGGGAACTATGAAATTTCCAGGTTGTGAAAGTTCTTCCAGGTGCTGGATTAGCAAGGCTGGTGTTCAGCCATGTGTTTGTAACTCTGGATATGTTGTTATTTCAATGGCTCATCATTGACTTGCTCACCTGTTACTGAATTCTGGCCTCTTGTCTGATTGCACAGGATGCTGGAGAGCAGCTGGTTTGTCTGGGTTTCACAGATGAACCATATCCCCATGGATATTTACTATGACAAGAATTTGGACTGGGTGTCTACTCAGGTAAAATATTTTCAGTTGTTAAGAATCGTGGCCATACAGGTACAAATTCCAATCATAAGACAAGCAAATCCTCTGCTGCATTAAGGGTGAAAACCCGTTGGTAACTGGGAAGGGAAGACTAGTAGGATAAGAGGATTCAGCTACGGTGACAGTAAAGGAGAACAGTGAGAACATGTTCCTGGGCAATTTAAAATCAAAGCTAGGTCCCAGCTCTATTTCCTAAACATACTCACCTCCCCACTTACTGCATCTTTCTGTCTTAGACCTTTTCTCCTTGTGCTGAAACAGAAGTTTGTGTCCTGCTCTTGCTCAGCAATTTCACACCAGTAGAATGCCAGTGTCATGTCCCCTCTTTGCAGAGAGACTTGAATTAGAGTCCAGCAGTAAAGTCTGACCATCACAGAACCACCCTGCCATCTCTGCTTTTTCTGCAGACGTAGGTTTGAGAAGACCCAGGAGGAATTTTTTGTTCACGTGCATTCATAGGAGCACAGAGCCAACTCCTGGTTTTACCATGGTCCATGTTAGCCAGTCTATGTACCTCTGCTGGTCTGAAGGAGGATTATGATCTCTGGCTTGAGGTAGCTCAGTTGAGGTTAAAAGAAAACAATTGGAGATAGTAGCACAGCAGACTGCGCTCTTGAGACAAATGAGAAAGGCTGCAGCCACCCATCTGTGCTGCCTTTGCTTTCCTTTCCCCTTCTCTAGCTCCAGGCAACATGCAATGTTGAGCAGTCTCCGTTCAATGACTGGTTTACTGGACATCTGAACTTCCAGATTGAACACCAGTGAGTACGCACCCCGAGAAAGAATTTTCTCCTGAAAAATATTATTTTCTTAACTTTTTTCCCCCCATATTCTTCTTTGCTCTGAATTCTACAAATACTTGTGGGGCACCAACGAATTTGTCTTTAAAAGACTCAAAACCTTAAAGAGAATCATGATGTAATTCAAAACCTTCCCTGGACCCAGAGGAAGGTGAGAATGACTAGTTTAAATTGAACATGGGCAGGATCTATGAAACCAGACAGACAGCAACAGGGTCTATCCAAAGTAGGAGCTCATAGGTATTAGTGAAAATCCCTGTTTATAGTTGGACACAGTAGTTCAAACCCACCTGTACTGATAACTTATGCTATTACTTTAGAGACTGAGATATACAGCTGGAGGATGGGTCCATCCCCTTTTCTGTGTCATGGAGATGGTTGCTTCTGGAGAAAGAAGTAGTTTCATCCAGTTTATGGCATCACTTAATTTGGAGGAATGCTGCATCAGAGATGCTAGAGACAACTGTGGGAAATGAGAGCGAGGGAAAAGCAGGGAAGTCTTAAGAAATACTTGTGCTAAAAGCACACCAAGGGGAAAGAAAAGCCAGGAGCAGCTGAAGACCCTACTCAGTGTGAGCTGGGTGATTCCTGGGAAGTAATAATGAACGTGAACACGTGAAAGGTAGTATTTCTTATGGGGCATTGGAAGAGAATTTGTCTGTCTTCTGTTTACAGCCTATTCCCCACAATGCCAAGACACAACTACTGGAAGGTGGCTCCTCTGGTGAAGTCCTTGTGTGCCAAACACGGCATCGAGTACCAATGTAAACCGTTGCTCATGGCTTTTGCAGACATTGTGCAGTAAGTAACACACTGGCAAAACATTGCAGAAGGATGTAGAAGAGACTGGAAGCCTAAGAACAAGAGTTGTCATGTTCTCTTACATGAGAGACGAGAAGCCCTCATTTCCCTCGTCCCCACCAACACTTTCCTAAGCAACCCTACATAATGCAGCCTCTTGTGTTCTCTCTCTCTCTTTCTCAGCTCTCTGAAGAATTCAGGAGAGCTCTGGCTTGATGCCTACCTACATAAATAAGAAGACAAGACTCGATGGCACTGTTCACAGCCTGCCACCTCTTGGCACTCCCAGCAAGCTGAGGAGCAGGGACCACAAGGGACTCCATGGCAGAAAAAAATGGATGAGAACTGAATGATATGATTACAATAGATATGAAGTTACCTGAATTTTACTTCTGGTCTTTCCTTTCTTTTCCATGAAAGCGATGGGGTTAATAAATGGAGATCTTACCTGGTAAAATGATACAAGAAAGCCTCTGATTAGATAATAAATGGACTTTATATTGTTTGTGCAATGATTGTCTGAATTATACATGCCATGCTCAACACTAACTTTTACTTAAAAACCTTTAACCCAGTACAATCAGCCAGAACATGTAAGAGATTTGTTATTAAACCATTTTCTGCCCTGGAAAATGTGCAATTATCTTTAGAGGTTAACAGCACAAAGTACAATGCCCAAACCACAGGAGTAAAAGAACCAATTCCTGAAAACTCTGTGGGAGAATTAAGGAGGGAAGCAGGACTCTGAATGCTATCAGTTATTCACAAATATATTTCCAGTATTTTAAAAAGCCTTTAAAAATTATTTTAAATAGTCTTTTAAAGTAATTTCTTTGGGTAGACAAGATGCCTGATTTTGAAGACCAGCATTTAATTTTGGACCTTTGACACAATCAGGCTTCTAGTGCAATTTGCAGTCAGGATCCCTGTAAATCAAGAAGCAATTAAGAAAAAGAACAAATGAGGAAAGGTGTGCAAGAAGGTCGAGCAAGATTGATAATGAAGGGCTGTGGATAAATGTGGAATAAAGCCTTAGTGATATGGATCAATACCACAGCAAACAGGAGTCACCAAATTTTCCCCAGCTATCTTCAAACTATCTGATCAGTATGGCAGGTAACACAGGTTTAGATGAAAGGCTGCCTGTCTTACCTCAGCAAAACATTTAATAGCTTGGTGAGATTTTACAAAGAAGATATCACTAAGAGAGCAAAAGGACAGGTATACAAATTAGTTATATAAACCAACAGCAAAGCATTAAAAAAACTACTCTTGTGTAAAGAAGTTAAGGTACATGAGAACAAGAGTAGAAGTGAAATTAACATCACCACTAGAGTATCTTCTCTAAATGTCAAGAATGATGGAAGTAATACTAAATATTAACTGACACATTTCAAAATACAGCCTTTATTCCCCCAACTCTGAAATGTAAATTATCTTCTTTTCTAATGGTTATATCTTGAAACTGGAAGTCCAGGACAGATGGTTTGGAAAGTTTGAATTTAAAATGAAGTATTTTTTCTGAGAAATTCTCTCTGAAAAAGGGTATGTTTTAAGAAATAGGTTGTGTGATGAATTTCATTTTATATATGGCACCTCATATTCATAGCTAGAGAATAATAATAAGAATAAATGAAATAAGCACATTCAGTATCTTCTGTGTTATAAAGCTGAATGGTAAATAATAAGAACCTTAATCTTTAAACAAAAAGCTGTATCTGTTTAAAGGCTGACAGATCTTAGCCAAACTTTTTATAGTATAATGACATTGTTTATTTTATGGAAGCGTTGAAACTATTCCTCATCCTGCAGTCTCCACAAACGTGTACAGATACACCTATCAGATTCCTAACTTCACTTAAAAAAAGCTTGTGACTCGTTTTAAATCTAAAGGCAGCATCAGGAAAAAGCATTGAGTGTCAAAAGCACCTCGGACTCTGCACACGTGCAGTAAGTAAAGCAGAGAAAACGATTTCTTCATTCTCATTATTCCAGCTTCTCTCCACACACTCAAGAGCACTGTCAGGAACCTGTGGACAATAAGAGAGCAATGATGAGGCAAAGCTACGTCATTTCACCTCCTTTGTATGCGCCAATTTGATTTTTCCCCCTTATCTCAAGCTGCACAAAAAGGAACACCAGACATACTGCCTTGTTTAATTAACAGGAAGATAGAAGAAAAAATGCCAGTGAGGCAAAAACGTTAGCCTTCTGTTAAAGATTACACCTTTAGGCAGAGGAAGTATTGTGTAACCAAGCAGCACTGGTTTGGCCAGCTTGCTTGCCAGGGTCTAGTACCTGCTACTGGAGCAGAGGCGGTTGGGAACAGGTCGTGCAGACCTCTGCTCAGGCAGGGGTCAGCCGTGCGCCTTTTGGGCGGACATTCGCCACAGCAGTCAACAAAAGATGATGTTTGATCAAGCAGGCAACTTAAACTGCCTATTTGCCTTTGATCTGTTATAGCAAGACAATGTTCATGTGAAGAAATAACATGTTTAATTGAGTTGTTTTCTAAAAGTGAGGAGGAACCAAAAAGAAGGCTGGATGGGATCTTTGAGGGTGAAGTAACTGCAGTGGACTGAATAAAGCAAGCTGGTTCAGGTCTCCCAGAGGATGCTGTCTCCTGGACACCCTCATCCTTTCACAGTCTTACATCTCAACAGAGTCCAAGTATAGAAAATGAGGTACCAGCTTCCACAAGACCTCAAGTTCCTCACTTCATCACACACTGTCAATGACAACCCCAGCAGCACCTGTGAGTGAAACCCAAACTTCAAGCTGAAAACTCACCAAGCTACCCCCCAAGGGAAGGCTGCCACAAGGCATTTTACATTTTCATTCTGTTTGGGGAGGTGTTGTAACTGCAACTTAGTCTGTAAACAGTTCTCTCCCATCATCCTTATTCCTCAATGATTCTTACAACGTACATGAAGGTCAAGGAAAGATTCCTGAGACTTAAGTGTAGAAAGTAAGAGAGAGATGACTCTTGCCCAGCTATTTGTTTGTAGAAGAGTCTTTCCACTTGTGTGTCAATGCTGTTGTTGCCAATCTTGAATCAACAATCACTGTGACACAAGGATTTATTGCACTAAAAAAAAAAAATAAATAAAAAATTCAATAAAAGATAACAAGGTTCCCACTATTGGTCAAAGTTTTAAAATGGTGAAATCTGTCAGGAATGAACAAAGAATAAACACTGAAGTTAACAGACATAGAAAATCTATATAAAACATTTTTGTGATTTATCACATGCTATGAAACAGAAAATTAAGTTTTTTCTTCTGACTTGTTCCAATTATAGTTTTACAGTATTTAAATAAAATCATCAGATCCAACTTTAAGTACAGCAACCAAGCAAAACACCTTTTATAATCCTGCAATGATATGAATTAGGTGGATTAAGATCAAGGTGAACATTTCTGAGGTTTTCAAGAAACTATGAAGACATTGTCTGCAAGTTCTTCTGGAAAAAAAAAAACCAAACATCAAAACAACAAAAAAACCTCCAAAACAACCAAAACCACCAAAAGCCCCGCAAAGTAACCAGTGTCTGTTTTGTTTCAAGGTAAAGAGCAATATATCATCATTTAATGAAATAGGTGAAGCTGCAATTTTTAGGCTGCAAATGTCACAATCATATAAGAGTACTAGACCTCCTTAATTCAGCTACTTCACTCTGGTAAGCAGGATGCAAATATATATATATATTTTTTTTTTTTTTTAATTAAAAAAGTACAACTACCAATTTACCAAACTTTAGCGTGTGACCTGAAAATAAATTTCAGCACAGCTCTGAGGGCCTGTTTACTCTCCGACTGCAACACAATTTGATTTCCAACTGCACTGGGGTTGAAGTTTGACTTTGGATGGAACGTCACCTTGACAAAGTTCAGGCTTTTATTACCCAACTGAATCACACGGGCTCTGCACAGCAACCAGGCTGTGGAAGTGGCATTGTCACTAGTGAACTGAGCATCAAGCTACTTCACTTATTATTTTCACACCACTGCCTTATTGTTTAGCCTTGATTAGCTTTCCTAGACAATGTAAAGATGCAACTCTATACAGACTTCTGCAAACATAGGGCTTTTTTGGGAATCTTTTTAAACTTCAGTTAACAGCTTATTATATTAGAAGGTGGGGGGGAGAAATCTGTGGTTTCTTTTTTCCTCTTGGCAGTGAACACATTTTTCATGACTAAGTGTTCAGACATTATTTGAAACTGCCATCTGTGATGTTAAAAGGAGCCCTTAACACAGCTAAAAATATATATATATATTTTTTTTTTAGTAAAGTCCCAAACTATGTGCATCTTTGAGGAAAATTTCCTCATGGCAAACCTTTAGATTAAGCTATTTAAGGCCCCAAAACTAGTATTAATCATGAAGCTTGATAATTCCTTTGAACTGTAGCAACCTGTAAAACAGGTACTTCATCTCCAGTGCACATTTACTACACTTTGAAGTGCTGATCAATAATTACTTTCTTAGCATCAGGAACTCATGCCCACAACTTTAACTGAGTAAGACATTCCTTCACGTTCCTTCTCACCCCATTAACATTTAATTTGCAGGTAAAAATGAAACTAGCTGTCCATGTTAAACACTACTAAAACCTGCACAAGCTCATGTCACAACACCCTCTCCACACGTGGTCAGTAGATGTATTTATCCACCGTTTTGTAAAGGTTACCTCACAATGTACAACAAGGCATGAGGTACACAGTTCCTTACCTGTGAAACAAAAAGTAGAGGGATTTAAGAAAAAAAGTAACTGCAGTTAAGAAAATCAGAACTGAACATTCAGGTGATACAGATGGTAGAATAAATCTCTGTACTGGCAGCTTCTCGAAAGGCTATATGGTAGCTCTAAGACACTTCAAGAGCTACATTTCATCTCTACATACTCTGTTAAACTATTAAGAACTTCACTAAAACTTGAGTGAACAGCAATGAAAAACAAGATAACAATTCTATAAATTGCCACCAAAGCTTTTAGATCAAAAATTAAAGGTTCTTAAGCAAACAGAGGCTTGACATCAACAAAACCCAAAGGGGAGCAGGACAGCAACTTTTTCCCATTCATACAGTGCACACAACCATAGGCACTGCTGTACCACAGTTGTGAGCAGCATTCCCTGTTCTGAAGGCTTAGGAAATTAAAGAGGCCAAATAACTAAGTTCTGAAACAGATATCAATTACCCAGAGCTTCAACAGCTTCTGCATGATCTCCAAAAAACAGATGATGGTATGAATGGCCTAGATTAAAATAAACTATTTGAAAACATTCATAGAGAAAATAGACAGCATGTTGCCAAGAGATTTTTAAATTCAGTTTTATTTCAGAAACAAAGAGGAAGACAATATAATTCATTTAGCAGACACAACCAGAATTAAAGATTAAGTGTTGCTTACTCTTTTCCAAAACTCAGTAAAGACTATGTCCCAGCAAGAAATATTCCCTCCCATTCATGTAGCTCTTTCAGCCCTTAAGTTACCCTGAGGTAAGGGTAAAAATCAGGTAAAAATCCAATTGAATCATAGAATAGAGAAGCCTATCAGTTCATATCATTGTATTGCATCTACATCACACTTAATTGTTCACAAGAGGTTAGTAGATAAATGATTTGGAGAAGTAGCTTTCTACAATTGAACAGCACTTAGTGTCTACTCTTCTTTACCTATCTGCCATCACTTCTTGGAATGCCAATTCACACTTGAATGCCAAATCAAGAAGTTCACCTATTCAAAATACAATTCAAGACAGACTCACGAATGTACCAAATATTGAAAAATAAAAATCTGCTGATTTGAAATTTGTAAAACATTTTCTTGAGTTCAGAGCTAGTAGCTGGGCTCCAAAACCCTTCATATTCATGCTTCTTCCAATCCAAATGCCAACGAGGCAGTATTAGCAGACAAACAAGGACAGCAAATATTTCAAACGATGGGTAATGCTGCGCAACTAGGATCTGAACTAATTACATATACACTCATCTTTCTCTTTGGCAAGGAAAGAGGAAGAATTACCAGGTGGAGTAATAATTATAACTTGCCAGGACTTTAGATGCATGGTGAATTGCCTGATCCTGATCCAAGCACATTTCTGAAACTCTTTTAGTCTGTTGGAACAACATGCTTTCTTAGGTAACCACTACTCAGACTTAATCAAAGTAGTGTCCAGAAATTCCATAACTTTCATTTAACTACTGCTCTAAGTTCTCAAGTATCAATGCTTTCATTTAGCGCCAATTAGTAAAATCTAATTAAAGATTATACTCCAAGACTGAAGACAAAAAAGAAAAATTATTCCTGAACTAAAGAAACTCCTTTGGATCTAAGGAATAATAATAATAATAGGCAACACTTTTCAAATCAAACAGTTCCAAGATCAAAAGATTAACAGCCAATTTACTAAATCGTATTAGGCAACACTACAACTTACCTAAAATCAGATTTTATACATATATCTAGCTATGGATACCCACATTCATACAAATATGCCACTTCAGTTAAAGTCTAACTCTGAAAATAAGCTCTGTCTTGATCAACAGATGGCAATATCAGATTATGGCAGTAAAATAACAAGAGTTTCAGGAACCATTGGAAACAGTTTTGAAAGTGCTTGAGCTTGAATTTGGCCAAGATAAAAAAAAAATAAAATATTCCTGCATTTAGAGGTTAATTTCTCAGGCACTTGGAAAATTAGTATTTTTCTATTTATATTCTTAAAGATTAGAAAGAACAATTTCCCCCAACCTGCAAGATCTGTAAGATGTAATTGGTTTAGTTGTAAGTGGTTGTAATAAGAAAATATCCTTTCCTACCTCCCTTAGGTCAGTTATATCCCAACCTAGCATTAGTAAGCAGAGATGATCCTAAAATATATATTGTGAATAAAATTTACATATTTTCAGGTTAAACTTTCTAGTTAGCTTCATTTTGATCATAAGGAATGAGACATAACCAACACTTTACTTGAATTAACTGCATACCATTTTACTTCTGGAAGGCCAAAAATGAAATTCAAAGGAAGTATCTACAAATACATACAGATAACTATTTTATTAGAAATACTGAGCAACATCAATGTTTTAACATCAACATGTTTATCCATAAGGATAATCACAGTAACATTATACAAGTTCTACTATGTGATTTAGCTAGGAAAGTTTTACAATGAAAAAAAAAAATATGAAAGAGTATTTTGATTAGACTTATGTTTGCTTCCAGAAATGAAGACAAATTTTAATCGTTAACTTCATTAAAAACACCGTATGTTGTTAACGAGCAGTAAAGCACTAGTGTTGAAAGGCACTAGGATTGTCAGCTTATGCTACCTGGTTTTCAATACAGATACAGGCACCTGAAAGCTTAACAAATCAAGCCTGTAAAGCACTTCTGTATTTGTGCAGATGTCTGCTACATTCATTAACATCTTCAACAGGTCGTTGTGCAGTTGTAAGGACGGAAAATTCACGGGAGTAAATCTCTGCAGCACGCTTTACAAGTTGGATCTTTCTTTGGCAGACATACGAGACGTGGCCTGTGTGTATGTCCTAATGATATCCTAAAAATAATACAAAAGAAATATTCAGAGCAAGTTCCAGTAGAAGTAGTTAGGGTAACTTCAGAAAAAAAAAAAGAGTATTTGATGCAACAATTTTGTTACTCTGTGCAGCAAGCACTGAGCCCAGGAAAAGCTTGTGGAAACATTTCATTACCATTATAAGGAGTGGGTAATCATTTGGTCTCAAGAATCAACCTGAACACATTGCATGTCACATGCAGTTATCATCTTACAAAAACCCAACTGAAAGCAATTGTACACATTACTGGTTAATCAACATTTAATTAAATGTAATTTGAGTGATGTTTCCTCATTTTGTAAGTGTACATGTGCCGATTTCTCCTATTTAAACCAAACAGGAATCAAGACCAATTTCTCACTTTGTTGGATTTACAAAAAAAAAAAACAAAGATAATTTCACAGAATCACAGAATGTCAGGGATTGGAAGGGACCTCAAAAGATCATCCAGTCCAACCCCCCTGCCGGAGCAGGAACCTAAACAAAATCACACAGGAAGGTGTCCAGGCGGGTCTTGAATGTCTCCAGAGAAGGAGACTCCACACCCTCCCTGGGCAGCCTGTCCCAGGGCTCCGTCACCCTCACTGTAAAGTAGTTTGTTCTCAAGTTTAAGAGGAGCCTCCTGTGTTACAGCTCACACCCATTGCCCCTTGTCCTACCATTGGGCATCACTGAGAAGAGCCTGGCTCCATCCTCATGACATTTGCCCTTAACATTATTTGTAGACATTAATGAGGTCTCCCCTCAGTCTCCTCTTCTCCAAGCTAAAGAGCCCCAGCTCCCTCAGCCTTTCCTCAGCAGGGAGATGCTCCACTCCCTTCATCATCTTGGTGGCTCTGTGCTGGACTCTCTCCAGCAGTTCCCTGTCCTTCCTGAACTGTGGGGCCCAGAACTGGACACAATATTCCAGATGCGGCCAGTCAAAATTCCACTACAGAAAGGATGAACATACCTGTTTCCCACTGTCAGCGTTGTGTTTGTCCAGCAAAGCCTGAACACGGGCACCATAGTCAGGATGAACATCAGTGAAGTTTTTCACCTAGATAAGAAGACAGAACAGAACAGAAAAGGTGTAAGAATTTTTTTCCTCCACTTCAAATATATCCTTTAACAGATTTTCTGCTCTGTGGTCTACAAGCAGTATACAACATTAGGAAGAAAAGGAGGATGAAAACTCTTTTCTGAAAGTTTATTTCTGACCAGCCAGAAAGGAGTTATGAACATCTTCAAACTATTTCTATTATCTCTTTACTAATTGAAACAAAAGTTCTACTGGGAAAGATCAAGATCCAGTCCCTCCCTGACCCTCACTGCCTTTTCCTTGTTTGAAGCAAAACATTACACTGGCAGTCACCTGATTTTTGAAACACCAAGCTAAACGTCTAACATCAACTGTTATGTGCAGCATCAATCCCATTCTTCTCATCAGGAAGAAGTTACTTTAACATGTTATACATTATCTATGTTATATTATGTAAATATGCACATATTTAAGTGTCCTGTATTGATAATTCCCACATAAGAAAAATCTAGAAGTTGCCTTCTCAGAGAAGAATTTCTGATCTTCCTTTTGATAAGCATATTGCCATTTTGACAGAGTTACCAGACTGCAAGAAAACCTGGAATGAAGAGCAAAGGCTAAAAACCAAATGGGCCACTTACAGCTCTCTTCTGAATGAAGAGTTGAGCATCTTTGAGATGATCAGCAATATTTTTACACAGCCTTTGGCGTTCATCCTCCTTCAACACTTTGGTATAGAATTCTCGCACCTTAAGATTAGAAACAAAAGTTTTATTTTGAAATTTCCAGAAGCAAGTCATTCTACCTGTAGCAGCCAATAATATGTACTAGACTTTCAGGATTCATTATTACTGAAAATTAGCTTTCACTTATTAGTCAGGCAACAGTTAAAATAGTTAAAATACTTAAACCAAAAGGTAACCAGTTTGTCAGAGGGGTTTTTTTGTTGTTTTTTTTGCAAACCTGCTAACAACTCTTTCCATATGTAGCTTGAAATAACTGTAGCTTATTGAATTAATGGAAACAAATATTGCTGTTGGGGTCCAATTCAAGAACTGAAGACCACAATGTTACATGCATACTCAATTTGCATATCTGCAGACACTAATCAGAAGACAGCAAAGTCACAGCCTCTAGATATCCGTGCTCAGGATATGGATGGCAAAGGTCTGTGAGAATTCACCAACTGTCTTGTCAGCTAAATTTCACTTATTAATAAAATTAAGCTGTATGGAGATTTTCCAAGCTCTCCTGAGAGCTGAACTTCAGGTTAGCCTAGATGCTTCAGAGAGGAGTCATGTTTGAGTGATTCTTATTAATATCCTCTAGACTCAGCCTATAAACTCATCTTATGTAATAAGCAATAGAAAGCCTTTTCAAACATCATACCTGAGTCACGTTATCTTCGTTTGCACTGTTGAAGCGCTGCACATCCCCCGAAATGCACAGGTGGCTCTCCTTTATCATGGGCTGATCTTCTGGACCAGTAAAACTATTTGGATAATAATTTGGGGCACCACCTGGAGACATACAACACCCCCCAAAAAAAAATAAACCAAACAAACCCCAAAACAATCATATGTCAACTCTTTCAGAATAAGTGAGAAGACAAAAAAATGTTCTTTGCATAGAACCCAAATCAATCACACAGTTATGATTCACTTTATTAAAAACACTTGTCAGCATTTTTCTGTCAAGGTACAGCTGAACATCAGAAGCTGTGTCTTCAAGTCAGTACTTAACAGTACTTATTACAAACAGGATTTCAATAGTTTTTTGGAGAAAAAATTGATTTGTTTCAGAAAGGAGGAGGTCTGGCCACTCTCACAACATTGCTCAGACAATTTTAGCAGACAAAGTCATGGAAGTCAAAGTTTTAGTCCACAAAAGCAGAAAAAAATACACTTTCATCTACATATTTGAAGTACTACTAACCTTAACTATGGAGTGGGATCATTTTAAACACATAATGAACTTACAGAACTGCATAAAAATAAACTTATTACCTATTATGGGACAGGAGCAGCTGTTTTCAAGTTCTCATTTTACAAATATTTCCCTTTCATCCCTCAACAAGTATGAGAATTCATAGCCCAAAGGAATACAGTGGTTTTGGCACAAGGCACAGCTTAAGAGTATCTGTGTTTACTCTGTAAAACAGTGACTATTGGGCAAATGCTGACAGAACATATCATGGTGAATAGGGGCGAAGTTAAAGCTCTAATCTTGACATCTATAGTCTTGCCTTTTGCAACCTCTTGGAAATCAGAAAGCAAAGCAGTTTAACAAAGTGGACTGAGCATAGAAAAGTCACTCTTTAAATATAAAAAAAATGCAAATATAGATTTCTCAAAGACATCTGGACCAACTCTCATTTTAGAATAGATTTTTGCCTAGAAGTACATGTCTGGATTGAGGCAAAAAAAGTCACAAGAGATCCTGAATGGTTGAGGGGAAAAAGTAGCATTTCTTACAGTATAGTAAGTCAGCAATAAAAAACAAACTTACTTATCTGTTTAGCAAGTTCTTAAATCCTCTGTGAACAGAATTCTGCAGTACCCGCAGAAGTATAATTATATTTAAAGATATTTTCATTACTACCTTGGTTATCAGAAACACACATTGGTCCATCCCTCTGGTAATTGGCCACACGAGTTCTGAAGGGGCAGTTCACGGGAATTTGTAGATAGTTAGGTCCCAGACGGTGTCTATGAGTGTCAGGATACGAAAAAAGACGACCCTAAAACATTTATCACAAGACATAAACAACTACTTGCTGAAAGAGATAAATAGTGAAAGAGAAGAGACTGTTTTCTTTGCATATATATTCCTGACATATTCCAAATTATGTCCAAAGTGACAACCACAAACTAACTTTGCTGGAATACCAGTGAAGAATGGCAGGTTGAGGTTGGATTTATGCAACCTGGGTATTTCCTACCAATTTCAGAACGCTAAACCTATTCTAAAGCAGGAAAATGGTTACACATGTAGAGATGAGAGTGATGCTAACACAGCTAAATGCTGCTAAGGAATAATATTTTCCTATTTATTTTCAATCATAGATTTAAAAATTGATTGCATCTGAAAGATGGTAATCCCTTACTCATTTACTGAACTGCATCTGAAGCAGTTCCAGTGACATCTGGATGCTAAGACAACAGACTGATTCCAACCATGAAGTTTGTAGGAGTGAAGAGAGGCAAAACAAAAGAACTGCATGATGGTTCAAGAGTTTATCCAGTTAAAACTATCAAAATACCTTCGTGTTTCCATGGATATAATTTCAAACAAAAACCTGGTTTTAATCTGAAAAAGCACAACGTGCAACCACCCGTGGCTCTGCAGACAGCAGAGTCTACTGCAGCCAGTCTTATCAGGTGTTTTGACCCGTAAGAAATCTGATACTACTTCTAAAGAATAACCTGGTGGTTTGTACCAGGGATTAGTCGTATCTGTATTTCAGAGCATTTGAAGTCCACCTTTCAAACTCATAAGAGTTTCTAACTCTAAGATATACTGCAAAAGCATGAATAAATATCCATCGCTGTTATGGTTTTATCCCAGACTTCTTGCCAGGCTGACAGATTTCCCCATCAACTCTGACAGTTGTTGTAGGTATCCTAAATTCTAGATTTTATCTTCCGTTAGTTCTTTCCCACTCTCTTTATATGTAAATTTTGGGTGAATACACTAAATGGTGATCATTAAAAAACAATCACAAAAAAAAAAATCAGTTTCTTTCCATGTGTCAGGTTTAGTGCTGTTACACAGACAGGGACAGGAGTTCTTTCAGAAACAGCAAAGCACACGTAATGCTCTTCAGGTAAAATCTTATGTGCATTGTTGTTTACCTGCAGCATTTTATCAGGGCTGGGTTCGATACCGGGTGGCATGTTGCTAGGATCATACGCCATCTGTTCCACCTCTGCAAAGTAATTGACAGGATTCCTGTTCAAGACAAGCTTTCCCACTGGGATGAGAGGGTAGTCACCATGTGGCCAAATCTAGAAGATATAACACACATACATTAAAATCAACATTATTGTGATTTAATATCATTAAGTGCTTAAAGAATTACTAGGCAGCACTTCCCTCATTTAAGTCTTAATTGAGAAAATACATCACTGAAGAAGTTTAATTTTTGCTAACAAACATTTTGAGAAAGGTCTTATTTTAAGAAGTCTTTTGCAATTAATAGAGTACTAATGCAACATATTTCATCATCCTGGCATAATCTCAGCACTTGACTAAAATGAAATACCCACAGGTGCTTGAAAAGCTGCCCAGGAATGTAATATCATAGGTGGAACTGGTAACGTGATTGTTTTCATGCTACTTCAAGATGCAACCATCTTAACTAGCCTATTCTTTGTCATCTTAGCCTGTACTTTCAAGTTCCAAAGTCTTTAGCCATTTTGGGAGAGCAATATAAGAGAAAAAAAAAAAAAGTAATACAACTTTATGTTAGTATCTTTCAACAAGCCCAGGAAACAGCAACTGGAAGTCTGACAAAATCAGACCAACAATCAGAAGCTACATTACCAACACTTAAAAGTCACGAGTTCAGGGTGTGACTATGTGATCCGAGATCACATTTTGGAAACGCAGTGCAGTTGTAATCTACAGGCCTGGAATCAAGCCCTATTCATATTTCACTGAGGAAGAGTAACATCAGATATAACATCAATATAATTTCATCTCCAGAATTTCTGACTCACCATGACCATACAATAAAGAGTACACTTGAAAAATAAATGGGAAGAATAAAAAGGACAGACTAACTTTATTGATAGGGACTAGACAGAAAACAGCACTACTCCATGGAAACTGTTACACTTCTTTTATAGATAAGCTCAGTTCTGGCAAAAACCAGGACAGCTACATTTTGATCTCATGACCTCTCCTAAACTAGCTGAAACTGAATATTCACAGCAGTATCAAAGATACCTTAGTTAAATCAAAAGGATTAAATGGAAACTTCTCTGCTTCTTCAAACGTCATAACTTGAATGTAGAAAGACCACGATGGATAGTCCCCCTTAGCAATGGCATTGTAAAGATCCCGTATTCCATAATCAGGATCAGTAGAAGCCAATCTTCCTGCTTCTTCAACAGAAAGATTTTTGATGCCCTGGTCAGTCTAAAAGCAATAAAAGCAGTAGCACCAGTTACAACATGCAGAAGGTATTACAGAAATCATTAATAAGAATGTACTTTAACAAGACTTATAACCCAAGAATGCAGCTGTTCATGCTCCAATCTCCAATAATTTGAGCTCAGAATAACAGTACATTCAACAGCTGCCTTCTGGATAAAAATTAGTTCTCTAATAGAAGTGAAATAAATAGGTAATACCATACTGCAGAACACAAGACATTACTTGATGTGCTGTAGGGATCAAGTTTAAAGAGGTTTCCCCTCTCCCCTTACAGGATCAAGTGCTCTTTTACTACCGCATCATCCCACCTTTTCCTGTAGATCACATGTCAACATGAAGTGGTAAAACAGTTGCAGCCCTCAGGGCTGAAAATTCTGGATTCTACATGAAACTCAATTTCCCACTCCCCACTCCCATTTCCATAATATCTTTAGGACTAAGTAAAATCTCACTTTCATAAGCTTTTGACGACTTGAAGGCTAAAAGGTGCTATACAATCCCTCTTAGGCTAGGTGCTCAGAGCTCACCACACAAGCAGACTGAGTTCTCCAATACCAAGAGACAGTTCCCCAAAGAATAGTTCTTTATAGCCTAGTAAATACCTACTGTGTCACAGCAAGAACAATGATGCCTGTCATATTTCTTTAAGGCATGTAACTGATATAAAAATACCCCCCACACTGCTTTGACTTAGTCTATGCACTTTCCTGAATTAAACTTGAAAAGTCACAGAACTTTTTAGACAATCTATTCAAACTGTTTTTTTATCCAATATGATGTATATTTCCAATAGATAACTAGAAAAAAAAAAAAAATCAATACCTTCACATGGAATTTGCAATAAACTGCTCTTCCACTAGCATTAACCAGTTTAAAAGTATGTGATCCATATCCATTCATATGACGATAACCATCAGGAATACCACGATCACTGAACAAGAAAGACACCTAAAGAGAAGGATCAAACAATATTAACAGACTCACCAGCTCAAGGATAAAAGTGACCATTTGAGGTAAAGTCCATTTATTTCATTAATCTGCATCACTGGAAGCTATCTTAGTGTTATGAATTCCTTGAGGAATTTCTAGTTAAAGTTTTAAGAGCTTTAATGAAATAAGAATGCTTTGGTTTTGCACAAAGAACAACTATTAATTAAACCTATGTGAAGTTTTATGCCCACAGGAAATATATGGTGAAGTACAAGACATTAACCTCGTGATAATGTTATGATGTCCCCTGTAAGCACAGGGCAGGTAGGCATGGATAATTTAAGTTACAAACATACATAAGAATTTTTTCCAGGTTAAAGACAAAATCTGGAAATTGAAGTCCTTAACAACTTCAAAGTCTCCAAGCAGTAAACGTAATATCACCATGCAAACATATTAAAAATGCTGCTTTTCTTTAGGTTTATGATCACAAACAATGCCTGTGGTACTTCTTTTTCCAATCAGTAATTACTGGAAGGCTTCTGGATGAACCCATTTTCTTGGGTTTTATTTTTGGTTTTGTTGGGCTTTTTTTAAACAATCAAAAAACCAAAACAGCTGCATTTTTAATTGTGTTAGCTTTTTTTTGCATAACATTCTTAGACACAAATATATATCAGAATAATTAGAATGCACTGTGGATTCTAGTAATTTCTGGAGTTGACCTTACGTGCTACACAACATACAGTTTTAAATAAACTATGTGATAGCATTACTTTCCCTGTACTTTACTGTTCTCTAACATTAATAGTTTGTTGCTCATTAGTACCTCCACTGCTTTAGTGTTAGAAAACTTGGCAACTTCCCTTTGATTGCTATATAAAATATGATTATGAAAACAGAAATGGGTGGGATTCTTCAGAGAGTCACTAAAAGAAAAAAGGATAGATACATATATTAATAGCCTTAAAAGTTATTGTAGGTCTTTCACCTTTACTGTTCCTAGAAGATTATGTAGACTTCTAGACAGAACATGGAAAATACATAGTTAAAAACTTAAGTTGTCATAACATGATTTTCTTAATTGTACAAAATAAAGTCAAAGGAGAACCTTACTTGATGCAAAGACTCAGGGCGAAGACTCCAGAAGTCCCACATCATGTCTGGATCCCTCAAATGAGTCTGAGGGTTCCTCTTTTGGCTATGGATGAAGGATGGAAACTAATTTGTCCAGAAGTGGAGAAAGGAGAGAGAAGGGGGGGGGAGGAAAAGTTCTGTAACTCCTCCAAATTATATGGGATATACTAAGCAAGTCCTGGTACCAAACAAGACAAACAGTTTTTTCAATACACTTAACTGTGAAAGGAACAGCACACTGAAAGATGAGACAGAGTCTTATTACCACTGAAAAATAACTTATGTTGTCATACCCCTCCTGCAACCAAATTTATTCACAGACCAGTAAAATTATGGTAAAGTAAAACATTTACAACTAGGACCAACAGGCTGTTCAAAGCTAAAGAATGTTTCCATTTTGTGACTAATAAAGTGAGAGTGAAATTCAAAATCTGAACTTTACTGAATATTTAACTTGTAAATGAATACAGAGATACTACGAAGTATCTGTGCAGAACTCCTCTCAAGGAAAGCCCCTCTGCTTACAAAGTGCTGTTAAACTTATACTAAAAGACCAAAAAAAAAATAAAATCAGATTTAACAAAAAGAACTTGAAATAAACTTTTAAAGTAAAAAGTCTTTCCCTCCTCCAAAGAGTCTCAGAATACATTAAAAAAAAAAAATCTACAGAGTAAAAGAGCCAATTTGAACATCAGTGGCACTGATCAGATCTAAAGTTAAAAACACAATAATGTATTTACTTGCTGGCTATTCTGCTGTGGCACAGGCACTACTAAACACAACTAAATGTGTGAGCTATTTGTGGTATGAAGCCACATAAGTAATCAAGCATTAGTTCTTAATTTTTTATTTTTTTTTAAATAACACCTTTTCAAGTAAAAAAATGTCTGTGCCATCTAACAAACAACAAAGTTTAAGTGTGTCAAAACAACAGCTTTTGCTCCTCAGTAAAGGAAGGACAAGATGTGAACAAACTTTCTGACTCTTTCACAAAGTATCCTCACCTTTTGTGTTTACTCACCAACATTGCATCCCGAATAAAGAAGATGGGAGTATTATTTCCCACAAGATCCCAGTTACCCTCTTCTGTGTAGAATTTCATTGCAAAGCCTCGAGGGTCACGAACTGTATCAGCTGACCCAGACTCTCCAGCTTGAAGAAACACATGAACATAGAGAAGTGTTATGATAGGAAACACATACAAATTGCAAGCATAAAAATATAGAACTTGTGAATATGCCATAAAATCCTAAAAATGTAGGGTTTATTAATTTAAGTCTTTTCTATGCCAAGGAATTTTTAGCATATCTTCAACAACACTTCAGGCACTGCAAGTTTCCAAAATGTGAACAGACACTCACCCAAGCATTCAGGCCACAGTTAAAAGAAAGAAAAACCATGTTTATCCACTTAAACCAATTAAAAGTGGAATCTGCATTATTAGTAACAGAGACAACATCAGATTATAAGACTGAATCAGCTAAAAACACATTAGTTTCTGTGCACCAAATTCTAGTGTGAAAGCTTTATTTGGAAGGTAGCAACCTAAATAGCATGCTTGATAAAAAGGGAACTTATAGAAGAGTTGCAACCCTTTTAATTCCACTCCTGCTTTATGCAAAACAGTCCTTTCCATGGGTAACTTTCTATCAGAGCAAAAGTGTCTCCCACAGTACCCCAGCAAAAGTGTTTCAGAAGCATTCAGCACCAGCTAAAGCTAAATGTCGTGATGAAATAACAAGGACACTAATTATCTCAAAAAAATTACATACTATAGAACAGGTAGGAAAAAAACATGTTCAAACAGAGCAGGGAAAGGAAAGGCAATGACACGACAACCCACTTCAGTCCACAGATCAAACTCAGCTTTGTGTCTTTCCCCCACAGAACATTCCATGAATTCCACAACTCCTCAAGTTTTGGTGACAAAGGGAAAAGCCAGGAGGCCAAAACCAGCAGCTCTCTGAGCCTTGCTGGACCTACTTTCTCTCCAATACTACTTGCAGAACTAAAACCCCAGTAGCATTTCTTTTCTGTTAAATACAGACAGTAGTAACACATAAGTTTTTAAAGACCATTTTTCTAGCAGACAAGATATTGATCATAACACGGGTTTTAACTAATATAACTTAATATTTTGCTATTTTATGCATTCTGCCCTTCAAGAAATAGGAGTTTATTACTGGAATGTTGTTTATTCTTCTTTGCCTTGTACTTACTTTACAGCATTAATCCCCAAAACACTCCTACAGTATAAGAGATTGTAGGTATTTAACTTTCAAGCATTAAACTGCAGCAGCTAGTGTTGATTACAATCCATCCAGAAACAAAGCAAGCTTTCAGTCAGGAAAAAAGAAAAACAAAAATAGCTGAGACTATTCTTTCTCTCACATTCTGGAAAGAAAAGTATCTACAGAAAGCTCTGGCAGAAAGATGCAGAAGATGCTTAAGGTCTTAGAATTTAAATGAAATTCACAGAAGAGGAATTGGTTGGCAGAAAGCATTTCAAACGACCTTAAGTAGATTGAGTGCTCCACAATGCAGACACTGCTATCAGCATAACCATGGTACACAGGTGAGAAGACACACATCAGTTTCAGAGCCTTACCAACCGTGGAGAATCGTATAGCGATTGGAGTTCTTTTTCCAATGTGTTCAAACACTTTGGCCTTACAATACTGGGTAATATCATGAGTGACTTCAAAATAGCCAAAGGCTCCTGGAAAAAAAAGTAATTTCAAAATAGCAGATCTAGGGAACTTCCACTCACAGCATAACTGTTGTTCCATTATAGTCCAACACACAACTTTAAGTCAAAAGGAAACAGGGAAATACACCAGTTTAAATAGAGTTCATGTCCGTGCACTAAATCACTCAATTCATTCTCACAAAATGAAACTTATTTAACACAAACTACTATTGGCACGGTGCTCACTCTCCCCTAAACTGATTATTCACAGTTTCCAAAAGCAATACAGAGCTCCTTTCTACCGTGCAAAGTAACAAACAGTAGCTTTTTGGATGCTCTTATGCCAAGATTTGCATATTTATCTCAGAGCGAGACAAGTATTTCTTAAATACTGATACATGTTGCAGAATTTTTGGTCCACTTGTAAGTTGGATGAAGCAATAAACTTCTTCCCACCCCTACAGAGGAATTTTTCTCATCATTCACATCATAATAAAATTAAGTCTCATATTTTCTTCTTCCAGGGCAATACAAAATAAAAAGTCAGAGCTGCCAGTTCTATTTTTAAATGGAGGGGGGGTGTTTTTAATTTAAATATTAGACCATCATCTTGCTTTGGCAGACAGATACATAGGATGACAAAGACAAGAATCTCTATCAAATAACAGGCAAATAGACATTAAAATAGAGACGGGGAAGTCTTCCCTTCCAGGGATATGGACTACTATGGATGAACAGATAGAGGAAGCAGAGATTACAGCAAACACAGCAAAAGTCTAAGGGCTATAACTATTTTCTCTCAGGGTTGTTTTTTTTGCTTGTTTGTTTGTTTTGAAGCCAGGTCTTACCACTTTTGTTGATATATAATTATTATAATCTATAATACTAAATTATAGATTAAATGATGTAATTTATCTGTCACAATCAATTTGTTAACTCAAAAGCTTTTTAAAGCCTAATTCTACACAGAGAAAAAAATATGTGTGTTTAAACATACCTGCTCCTTTTGCATGTACAACTCTTTCAGGAATCCTCTCTCTGTCAAAATGAGCCATCTCATCCGTGAAAATAACATCTTGAACGAGAAGAGGTCCACGTGGTCCTACTGTCAGGATATTAAGCTTATCCCCTATGGGGTTCCCAGCACCGGTGGTCAAGACATCTGGTTTCTGAAAGGGAGAGACAGTCCATATCACATCAGAAATTAAAACCCCTCTATGTTTAAGCTGCACAGTGTGCACGTCTGTTCAACAATGAGGTGTCACAGGACATATTAACAAGTGTACAGCAAAATGGCATCAGATTCTGGAACTAGTTACAGAACATATAGATGTCCAACTTCATCATCACAGTACTATGTTTGGGGCTATTTAAGAAGAGTTTGAGTCATGTATAAACCAAGAATGTTTTCTTTGGTTCAAAACTACTATTTGTAAAGATTATGTATCTTGCTTCAAGAAAAATATGAATTATCAACCTTAAAACAGGAGTTAAGGTTCAGTTTTCCCCCTACCTCAATAGGGGAGGATGGGAAGAGAACAAGCTAGAGAAGGAACAGCTGCTAGAAAAATAATAAGGACAAAGGAAAGGAAGAAGGTAACATTAGTACAGGGATGGAGGCAAAAGGAAAGAGCTACAGTCACACAGTATGAAGTCTAAAAGGGGGTATCCATGATTACTGTTGGTCTGGAAGAGCTATGGAAAATAACATAAGCAGGAGCACCTAAGGAATCATCATTGTAGATTCCTGAACCATGGAAGGACTAAGATTAACAAAAGCCCTCAGAAGCCCAATAAGCAGGAGCACCTAAGGAATCATCATTGTAGGTTCCTGAACCATGGAAGATTAACAAAAGCCCTCAGAAGCCCTACTGTCAACGAGTGTCCTGTCAAAAGGACAGCAAACCAGAACTTTTTTTTAATTTTAACTAGCATCATTATTTTCTTTGAAGAAAGACCCAAGATAGCCCAGACTCATCCTTTTCCCCGCCTTTCCTTATCAAGTTTAAGTTCACCTTTCTTGTAGGCTACTGAGAGCTGCAGTGTCTTGTACAGTAGGAGTGACCCTTTACCTGAAAAAAAAAACCCAAAAACAACGACTCCAAGACAACTTCAAGAAACACCTGCTGGAACTCTGTGGTACTATAATGGAGTGTATTCCCACTTTCTTAAAAAAAATCCCAGTAGAAAAGACTTTGACCACACATGGGGGTCATTTGCTCCTCCAAGGCAGCACTCCTATTTTACTAGGTAGTGTAGGAAACACAGCAAGAAAGGAACATCAGCTCCAGAGACCTGATGGTTGCAGGTGTCAAGTTTTTCCTGGAGCACATTTATTAACTGTTAGGAGTCAGGGCAAGGTCTGTAAAGGATTTGGAAGAACATAAGTTAGTACAAAGGAAAAAACAAACAAACAACAAAAAAAAGAGCTTGCAACAGAGAGCTCAAATATCTGAGTCACAGATTATCAGCAGTTAACACTAAAACCAGAGTTACATGTTGCACTAAACTGACCTACATCCATGTGGGCTCTGTATCTACACCATCCTACCCTCCTCTGCCAGGAGCATCCATCCACCTGAACCACGGGAAATGCACCAGAATAAACTCACTCATCCCTCCTTCTCCTAGTTTAAAGTTCTCCTTTAAACTAGTTCTCCTTCTTTGAAAGTTCTATAAATGAAAAGGGATGCTGAAGAGAAGGAGAAAGTAACTCTTGATGAGAAGGTCTTTGCTATGATATCAGCGACTTGATGGCATTCCAACTTTTATACTGACATTCCAAACTTTATACTTAATTAAAAGACAATTAAGTGTTTTAATTACTGGAAACAGGCAAAATTCCTGTCTGTATCTCACAGAAGAGTATACTGATGGACTAGCCTCCAGTTTTGGAGTTTTTTTTTCCTCCCCAAGAGGCAACCCACAAAGGCAGAGGAAAGAACAATTATTCCCATCGACACCCAGAGCTCTGGATGAGGCGGAGTATACAGGGAGAGTTGTACACACCTTTGTTTAACTCTGGTACATGAATAACCACATAAAAGACTTGACAGGATAACCACATTTCCAGTGTGTTCTTAGAAATACACAACACACACTGATGTAATTGGCTCCAGCTCCCAAAATATCCAGGTTCTTTCTCTTAACCACTTCATTAACGTAAAGCTATAAATATAAATTCAACTCCTTCCGGATGCCTAAAATTGTAACCTACATTTAAATTTACACAAACATTTAAAACACAATAAATATCTGATTACAAACAGGAACACAACGCTCTGAAACTTACAGGGAAGTTACCACTTTAGCTTTACTTAAAGTATTTGAAGCCAAAGGAACATCTGCTTAAATCAAAATATTATCTATAGCTTGTCAAAGCAAATATATGCAAGAGAAGAAACTCTTCTCAGTATTCTTCCCACTGCTTATATATCACATGCTTCCTAACTTACACTTTACTCAGTTTTAAATGAGATAAAGAAAATGATTTCACTGCTCACTTTGAGGAATCACCCAGTCAGACCACATGGAAAGCTCTCCCATCCACAGTCTGTCTAAAAATTCAACTTCTTAAAATGATATCCCAACATACAGACCCCATATAATTTAGCACCCTTAAATATGTATACTTTAATTTTTTAGCTATCATCTTAAACTAGAAATTGCTTAAATTGCCATTACAAATTAACTTTTTAAAATTAGTATTTAATTTAATATATTTAAGTAGGTAGAAGGATACAACCATACTCAAGGAACTTTAGCAAAAAGCTCATTCATGCAGTCCATGATTCAGTCTAGTAAGTGTAAAATATTCTACTTTAAGATACTCACCTAGCACAAATTAATGCAATTATATTATCAGAGCATTAATCTGAATTATTTTCTGTACTGAGGTATGAAAGCTACAAGCTACTCATCTTGAAACCCATTCTAAACCTCTGCTTTGAAGAACCTTTCTTAGAACGTGGTACAGTCTGCAGATGATGAGAACATAAAATGCTGACACATCACATTTCTAACTGAACTTTTTGGTCAATACATTTTTTTTTCAGAGTTTGCTTAGGGACAACAACTTTATTTTTTTTTAATCCAGCTTCCAGCACTGTCAGTATTTTTCTTTTATTAGTTTTGCTGATTAAAAAAGTTTCAAGCTTCTCAAAGCTAAAACCTAATGTATGAGCTGTCATAATAATTAATTAATTCTTTTTTTTGTATTGATGACTGTCATACTCATTTAAGACAAGCAAGCTTGCTGTAACATGATGAAAAAGAACTGATCCTACCAATGGTATCCTAAGCTTCTGCATTTTCCTCTCCATCCTTCTCGTTATCATTCATTACAGACATTTCCATCCTTCCCACGTGTTCTATGTACACACAGAGACTCCCACTTCATCCCCACACTAAGGCAGCCTGGGACACTGCTACCCAAAAATCCTGTGCACAGCTTCAGCTTTACAAATCCTGACTACTAGAATTCTAAGGAAAGCAAACGTGGGGACTGGATTCTGGTAACTCTTTTTGAACACGAGATACAGCTCTTAAACCCCCCCAGTCCATACACTGACTTTTTGAGGTCACTAATGCTTAGTGTCATCTTGAAGCAGCAACCAAGTTTCACTCAGTCCCTTGAGAAACACAAAAGTTATGTTGAAATAGAGCCCTGTTTATCCTGGAGTTCTTCATAAATTCTGAGAAGATCAATAGGTTTAACTGTGTAGTGATAGGACTATAACACATGTTCTCCTCTACAAAGTCCTTGCAAGAGCTTGGTAAAAGACCAAAGGAAAAAAAAAAGTGACATCTTAGATTTCTTGAGTCCTTTTGATTCACCTGTGCTTTTATAACACCTTCCACGTGATTACCTCAAGGGTAGAAAAAAAATTTGCATATTGTTTGTAAACTATGAGTGCAACAAATAAATGTTTGTAGAGGTAAAACAGCCCTTCTCAAACCAACAGGCTACATTGTTGTCTGAAAACCACTTCTATAACGCTAACATTTAAGACTACTAGAAGTAGTAGCTAAAACCACAACTTTCTGAAACTAAACTCATAAAAATAACTTAACAGCTTTGTGGCTGTACAGTCTCTTTTGTGTAGGAAGACTTTCTGAAAGGCTCTTTTCAACGTTCACAATAGAAATACAAACTTTAAAAAAAAAAAAATGGCAGGATATATTCACTTTAGTTTCAGGATAAAAACAAGTTCCATCAGTGTGAAGAAGAATTTTTGTACTACTTTTGGACTTGAGTTTGTTTGATGCCCATATTTTCATATGGTTGGGAGCTGCATACAGTCACAACCTTAAAAGATAAGAACTGTTGAATCTGCATGTGCATTTCATTACAGCACTAACCTGCCACGACAGAAAGAAGTGGAACAAAGCCAGGAGAATTTTAGTCACTGTTGCAAATACCACACATCAAAGTACATACTTCCAGGCATTACTGATACCTTGCACCTTATACAAGTCACTTTAAAATTCTAATCAGTCCTCCCTACTTTCTATCTTAAGGTCTCATGACTCCTTATGCAACATAGACTTTGGGTTGCCTCCCAGTCTTCAAATTAACCTTGGACTGTATTCAAATAGTGCTTTGTTACAGAAAAGTCAACATCTATACAAAAAGTCCTACTTCTGGTACAAAAAGAAAGTATTATTAAGTGTGCTAGAATATGATGAAGTCACAATTCATCACTGGAAGGTAGTTTTCATACAGTACCTTTTAGAATAGAGGGGAAAAAAATAAAACAAGGTGACTTAACAACTACAAACAGTGGGAACTGTGGCATCTACTTGCGTCTTGTAACTGCTGCTTAACACAACCAGCTGAAAAAACATCTAGTGCCAAATACACATTTTAGTCGGAAAATACATAGAAACTGTCAGAGTGATGTGAAGAAGAAGGAAGAAATTCAACTCTTGCAGCATTTACACATTTACCCAGATATTGTGGGGCATATTCTACATCCCCAGCAGACTGAGTGCCAGGCTGTTGATTACACGGTCTTATGATTTCAGTCAACCACTTGCCCCAGTTCACTTCAACCTGGTAAACAAGTCTCTGCATATTGCTGAGTGCACCTTATCTGTTATTACTATTCCCTAGTTTTTCACTGGGTTCTATCAGCACGATAGCAGGACTGAAAATGGGAATATCTGATTTGAAACCAAGAAAAAAAATAATAAAAAAAAAAACCCGAACAAAACCTTTTTTGCTCAAGGGCACAGCCAAGCCCCATTCTTGCCCAAAGGGGAGGCTGTGGATGAGGCAGAGGTGCTGAGGGAGCCGTGCTGACCGCCCCGTCACCCCGGGCCAGCTGGCAGCGCCAGCCCCTTCGTGCTTCCCTTCTCCCGGGCACGGCACCAACCCCACAGCTTCGCGCTACGGGGCGACAGGGCCTCGCCCTCCGAGCGCGGCCCCCCGAGCCCTGCTCC
>NW_010289109.1:19872-23617 GCF_000700745.2 Antrostomus carolinensis | reverse complement strand
GTGCGGGAGCCCCCGCTCGTGCCCTGAGGCTTTGGCCGGCCTGGTCCCTTCTGCCGGACACGGTTCCGCTGGAGCGGGACTTACTGCAGCCAGCGAGAGAAGCGCTGGGCGAGAAGCAGCAGCTGCTCTCTGCCCATTTGTTTTTAAGCCGGAATAAGTTCAGGCTTCGCAGCAGAAGATCCGGGCGCCCCGGCTGCGCTTTCCCGCTGCCCCCGGCGCCGCACGGACACCAGTGCAGACGTAGGAGCCAGACTGGGGGACCGCTCCGGCTGAAAACGAACCGCAAATAGCTTTTGACATGACACGAGGGCTCTCTGGTGTAGTCACTGAATTCATTACCGTGTCCTGCTGCATTTGGTTACCCAAGTTTGCAAACTGTTGCCAAATTGGGGCTTTTATTTATTTTTTTTAAGAGTAGTTAATACATGCAAGTGTTAAATGTAGTTTTAGTTTGGCAGCACATGGACTTAAAATCTTAATGTGTAAAAACATATTGTGAATGATATTTTATTGCTGACAGAAACAATATTAGGGAATAACATTTTTTGTAAAACTGGACTGGGTTAATTTTATTTCCTGGCTGTTATGCCCTTGGTGTCACCCTTCCCACCCTCCCCGCAATCCAAACTTAATTTAAAAATGGATTACAGCTTGTAAGTCTCTTTTAAGCTTTGTTAGTCCAAAAACTAATTGGCTCTACCTTTTAAAAGTGGTTACTGACGTGGGTAAGATTTTTATCTATAAGGAAGTAGCTAATTTAAATGATTGCAGCAGCAGGAGGTATTAACTGTACCTTGCAGAAATGTTATGTAATAGAAGACATCACTGGCTGGAAAGAAAAATGAACCAAGACATTGGTTGCACTGGATTCAGCAGTTCATTCCCATATTCATTGAACAAAGTTATTACAAATCTGCCTGGAGCTTATCTGTTAGCTCATTCCCTAATCAGCAGAGGAACATAATCTCACACCAATTAAAGTACCTTTCTTTAGCGTATTCAGAACCTGGCAGATAGTGGCCCAAAAGATGCTGCTGAATGACCAACAAACACCCACCCATCAGAAGCCATACATCATAATTTCCTGGTTTGAAAAATGGTTTTGTAGACAGCACGTTGTTTGCTGGTGCCTCCTGCTGTAGGTCATCCCTTCATGGAGAGAAGTCCTGTTTGGAGTCATGTGCCGTTCTCTTTGCTGGTGCGGGTGCAGCCTGAGTCACTGTGACATGGGAATGAGCCGGCGTGGCCTGGCGATGAAGCTCTCGGGCCCTAGAGGGGGGCAGCTCTATGAAAAACTACCTTTTGCCAGTAGATCTGTGACAGGCTGACTTCCAAATTATTATTAGGAGACCTAATTAATGTTTACAAGTATGTTAAGGGCGGATGTCATGAGGATGGAGCCAGGCTCTTCTCAGTGATGCCCAACGATAGGACAAGGAGCAGTGGGTGTAAGCTGGAACACAGGAGGTTCCGCTTAAACTTGAGAAAAAACTTCTTTCCAGTGAGGGTGACAGAGCCCTGGAACAGGCTGCCCAGGGAGGTTGTGGAGTCTCCTTCTCTGGAGACATTCAAGACCCGCCTGGACGCCTTCCTGTGTGATCTCGTTTAGGTTCCTGCTCCGGCAGGGTCTTTTGAGATCCCTTCCAATCCCTGACATTCTGTGATTCTGTGAAATTATGCCAGATAGTAGTTGGTCCAGGGCAAAACTGTTAAAGTAATTGCTGCTGTTGTAGGAGGATAGGAGCGGGGAAGATGGAGGGGATAACGCAGACGGTACGGAGTCCTGGTGTGGTTTAACTTACTTGAATTGCCGTAACCTTAGTGTTTTCTACAGTGAATAATTTTTCAAGAAAGCCCTTTGTGTGAAGTCCCATCACTGTTCTGAGCAAAACTCTTCTATTACTGACTCAGGTGGAAAATAAGGCTGAAGGAAATGCTGTCTTGTGTATGGAAATTTGCTCTATTGCTTCCCTTTTTTGCTGACACTGAACTTTTCCTCTCTCTTTACTTTTACTAGTGTGCCAATGCTCTTTCTGTCACACTTCAGTGTATGCTACATGGAAAGGATCAGCTGCCGTTTCAGAGCGAGCACTTGCTGTCAGCTGAAGAGCAGGGAAGCACAGAAAGACCTTTTGATTACTCTTAGATAAATATTAGTCTAAGATTAGTTTTTCTAGAATGCAGTGTGATTATAAGGGCAAGAGGACATCTTATTGTCAAACACCTGGAGTTCCTACACAAGCTTCTTTAAGAACAGACTTTAAAATTTAACTTCAACTTTTTATAGGAGGTGTTTGACAACCTTGCAATTATTGTACGCTGCCATTGTAGTATTTGATGCAGTTCTCCAGCTGGAGAACACTCTCTTTCAGTTCTTAAATTAAAATGAAGCTGCATTCTGAGTCATCATCTTTGTTTTCTTTCAGAAAATGTCAGCCTGCTGTTCAAGTTGTACTGCCTGACGGTGATGACCCTGGTTGCTGCAACATACACGGTCGCGTTGCGGTACACAAGGACGGCAGAGACAGAACTGTACTTTTCAACAACAGCTGTCTGCATCACTGAAGTTATCAAGTTGTTCTTGAGCGTGGGCATCTTGGCTAAGTAAGTATGGGAATGCTAATCAGTATTTTGAAAATTAATCCCAGCTTCTAACCTCAGATTCTGAGATACTGAAGTACAGATACATTTGGGAACGTGGCTGGATAGTCAAGTTGTGGAAGAGTAATTTTAGAGCGGGTTAGAGCTTGTGAGTCCTCCTCAACTGAAACTGCTTTGTAAACACCACAATGTTCAGGTGTGTCCTTTCTGCATATTTTCTATTTTTGTATGCTTTGGAATAGGTTCAAAATGTCAGCATGGATTATCTGCGATGTTTTGGGTCCTTAAAGCGTTGATGTAGATGAAAGCTAGACTGTGAGCCATCGTCTGCCGAGTTACATAAAACTGTAATGTTCCTAGTCATAAATTTTTCCAAACTTTGTTATAGATGTGTTTTGCTGTCTCTGTTAACCTGCAGAATCAAAACTGAAAGGCTGTGTGGTCAGAAAATACTAGAGTTTCTGGTATCCCAGACTGCTGCTAAGGACTAGAACTTTAGTCCACACGTGAGCATCTGAAGTGGGGAAGCCGTCAGTCCGCTGTCTTTCCTCTCAGCTTCCCTGTGCTACGCCCTTCCTTGGAAGAATCTTTATATTCTGGATTTTCCAAAGCCCAATTCTTGCTGTTGTGGTAGAATTTCTTCTTTTCGAGTCTCTGCCTGTCACTTTGTGGCTTTTGGTACATCAGAGGGCTGGCTGTTTTGTGCTAGAGGATCACAAAGTCACATGGTGTACTTCAGATTTTTATCAGATCTTTTCTACTTAACATCAAAATGTCGTTTTACTTGCTTTAGAAATGAGACCATATTTGAATTTGGTAAGGCAGATGTGGCAAGTGGCCTTTTCTTTAACCTTTCATTAAATGTAATGCGTTAGAAAAGACAAGCCTGAGCGGTGGCAAATTTCTGATTTCCTTTTTATGCAGCCTGAGCTTCTCCCTCTGCCAGCACTAAATGTTGGCAGAAGTGTTTCTGCTGATGAGTGGTTGCACTGTGGTTCTCACAGTGTTGTGGCCAGTGTGGATCCTGATCTAGCCTGCTTTCTGGAGACTGCAGCAGCCCACATTTCTCAATAGTGAGGGACCTGTGGGTGGCCTCACCCGTGTGTGTAGTTTCTCAAATCTGTTTTTGTGCAGCTGGGACCCA
>NW_010289109.1:0-19843 GCF_000700745.2 Antrostomus carolinensis | reverse complement strand
AGCAGGGTAAGCACCTGCCTTTTGTTAAGGGTCAGTAATATTGTCTTCATTAAATGTACAAATACTCTTTTTGCTTGAAATAATTAAGAAGGCAGTTGTTTTTAACTCAGAAGTCAGTTATGTTTTTAGAACAGCCCTGCACAACCAAAAATCCATGTAGCCCATTGTCCTCCCTTTGATGGTAGTCAGCAGGGGATGCTTGGAACAGGAGTACAGGCAGCAGGGCAAGCATGGGCTGAACTCACCTGAGCTCGTGGCAGAAGTGGATGGATTTCCCAGCTTGGGGGCTGTGTGCACACTGTGGCTGTAGCCCCTAATGATCCTGTCCTCTCTGAGATTGTCCAGTTTCCTGTTGAACTGTTAGTCCCTACTGTACCTGTGAAATTACTTCTGCAGCGTAAGTACATGATATGTGAAAAGGTGCTTTTTAATGAACACTTTATCTAGCAGTTTTACTGGATTCTGTCTTCCTGTGTTGACAGACATCATGAATAATCTTTCCCCCTTCATGTTTCCTGTCATATCTCTACAGATCTGTATTGTATTTTCATCACTCATTTATTTTTTTAAGCTGGGAGTCTTAGTCAGATTTTTTGGTGATCATCCTAGTACCATCTCCACAGCATTTCCAGTATTGTTACACCTCTTCTGCAGCAGGATCCAGCGCTGCTTGCAGCATTCAGGAGGTGAACATGCCATGGCACTATGCAGAGGGGTGAAGGTGCTTTCTGTCTTGGTCTTGATTCCTTTCCTAAGGATTCTTAATGTTCTGCTTGTTTTTCTGAACACAGCTGAGCCTTGAGCTGATGCTGTCAGAAGGCTACTCACATCTTTTTCCAAAATGCCCATAACTGGTTTAGAGATGGCTGCTGTATTTTGGAGTTGTTGTTTCCTCTGATTCTACCTCATTTATTGAGGTAGAGTTTTATTTGCCGATTAGAATGGGATGCAGCTGACTCGCTGAGCTGTTTGAAGGTTATAATATCTGTTCTGATCTGGTCAGCTAGTGAGTTTTTTACTCCATAGTTGAGAGAGAGATGAACATCGGCAGACACTATTCACCTGACTGTGATCACCTCTTCTTGGTAGGATCTGGTTGGCTTCCTTTGCTGTCCAGTTAACTGAGCTGTTTCTCAGATGGCAAAAGATCTGATTAATTCTGCTCGGTGTATTGAGAGACCCTTTAGCAACTATTGAAAGTTTTGAGTATCACATATAATTGAGTATAATCAGCAAGATATGGCAATTTCCTATAATCTCCCATTTTACTTCACTTACAAATATGCCAAACAGCACGAATTCCAGCCTAGTTTCCAGCAGTGTCTCCTTGACAGCTTCCCCTGCTTTTAAAGTCCCCTTTGTCTCACTCAAGGGAAGGTGCCTCTGTAGTTCAATAACCAGTTAAAAGTTAGAGTACAGTCTGTTGTGTTTTCTGTCCAACAGGATACATTTGGGTGCCATTTTCTTTTTGAAACAGCCAGTGTTGAGTACTGCAATATACAGGATACTGGAGTGTGACTCTCGCCTTGTTCCAGCTGCAGAATTTTTTTTCTCACACATTCTTACACGGTGCCTTCCCTGTGTTTACTTTTAAGGTTTCTCCTGGAAGGCACATTGAGTAGATGAATGCCCAGAGATTGTCTTTCAAGAGGGAAGTTTATGATAGTTTAAACTGTGTTAATTATTTACTGAATTGTGCTCTCAATTTCTCATACTTATTTATAAGTCCAGTACCATCTGGTAATTACATTGTTTACCTTCTTAGATGGTACGTAATTTCTTAGCAGTGGATGAAGAAAAGTAGGGCTGATTTGCAGACTCTAGTTGTAACTTCAGCTTTTCCAAAAGTTGCAATGTTTCTGTTACAGAACTGGTTGTTATTTGTATCTTTCTATAAAGAAAACAGAATGTGTTTTTTTAAGTCCAATCTAGATCAACATAAAGAACGCTGAATTCAAGCTAGGTAATTTTTTATGTGTACATCTTTTGGGCACCTTGTTTTGCGTTATCAGTTGTACACAGAGGCTTGTTTTAAATTCTTTTTTGTGTAGATTTGAATCTGTCTCCACATGATCTTTGTACTGAATTCAACTGACAGTTAGAGATTCTTGATAAGTGGATGCTTCAGCAGGCACACCCACTGCAACTATATTCTCAAAAACTAAAGTGAAAATGGTGCTTATTGGACATCTGTTATTCTTCATTGCTGATATTCCATACTAGAAGTCATAGTAGACAGAAACTACTGTTGCTGCTGTGATTTAACTTTAAACATGTCAGCAGCTAATTACAGAATCACAGAATGTCAGGGATTGAAAGGGACCTCAAAAGATCATCCAGTCCAATCCCCCTGCCGGAGCAGGAACCTAAATGAGATCACACAGGAAGGTGTCCAGGCGGGTCTTGAATGTCTCCAGAGAAGGAGACTCCACAACCTCCCTGGGCAGCCTGTTCCAGTGCTCTGTCACCCTCACTGTAAAGAAGTTCCTTCTCAAGTTTAAGCGGAACCTCCTGTGTTCCAGCTTGTGCCCATTGCCCCTTGTCCTATCATTGGGCATCACTGAGAAGAGCCTGGCTCCATCAATTCACTGAGCATGGTCTGGAAAAGAAGCAGGTGTAGTTGAAATATTATTTTATTTTGTTTGACAGCCCACCTTAGTATTAACCAATAGAAGAAGCCATCACTGTGTGGTATTTTTTGACTCTTTATTCTCACAGAGTAGAACTGTATCTGTGCTGACTGTATTTTATGTGCAGTTAAGACATTTGAGAGAGAAACACTTTAGTGCAGCTGTGCTTAGGTATTACCAAGAATTTTAGGTTTTCTTGTACATCTTGTCTCCCAGTGCTGGGCAAGTGAGAAAAGAATGGAAAGAAGAAGCATAGGGCTTGAGGATAGCTTGGAACAGAACAGAGGACTTGAGTAGTATCGACCAGTAAGCAAGAAATGTCATGTTGATGTACGAATGATAATGGAGAACGAGCAATGCAGAGGTCAGCTTTAATAAGCTGAGGAGCAAGCCCCAAAAGGGAACAGCAGCAAGAAGCAACACGTTCTTCCCCATTGGCTGCTCTTGAACACACTGTAATTACATGAAGGAGACATGTGAAGATGAAGGGCAACAGGGAGCCACCGCACGTCCTGCCAGACCTTGTCACATGTGCTGGTACCAGTCCAGCGTCTCCCGCAGCACTAGAGAGAATAGGAGCCCAGGGCTGGCTGAGGAATGACAGTTGTTTCCAGCTTTGTAGTTTGCAAGGATGCAATCTTTTTTGGAGGTACTGTGAGGCCCAGTTTAAAGGGGATCTGGAAAATCACAGGCATTTGACATCACATACAAATGTTAATAGCAAAACAAAAAAGGCAGGGGGGTGTGGGAGAGCACAACAGCCTTCTGTCCCACTGCCCGCATACTTAGCGACTTGTTCCACTGTTTATGTTTTTCATGATTGTTGTTTAATTTACTGTACATTAAGGCATCTAACCTCCCCTTTACCTTCAGGGGTTTCAGCTTGTTGATAATGTCACTCTTTTTTCCTAGTTAATTTTTCTTTAATGAGCAGAAGGTACAGCTGATTGTTGAGGACAAATTTGCAGCCTTCCCAAAGGATCAATTGATTTGATTTCTGTTTTCAAAAACCAGTTTAAGAGAGCCCTCAGTTATATTAATATTTTACTTTGCAGAGAAACTGGAAGTCTGGCAAGGTTAATAACATCTTTAAAAGAAAATGTATTCCGAAGTCCTATGGAATTGCTAAAATTAAGTGTTCCATCTTTGGTGTATGCTCTCCAAAACAATATGGCGTTTGTGGCTCTTAGCAACTTGGATGCAGCAGTCTACCAGGTAACACATGTTTTTGTCAGTAACTGATCTGTAAATACATTTCTCTTCAGTGTTTCATGAGGCGTGTGTGGTAGGTATCTGTCTGCCTAGCACACAGTACCATCCTCAGCCTCAGTGTTATAACAAAGCATCACTTGGCTGTTATTGAGAGTGCACACTCCGTTGTGAGAGCTCTGGTTTTCTGAGCAAACCCACTCACTGCTAGAGTCACTGCAACTTCACATCGTTGTAATTGGCGATGGTACAAAAACCCAAGGATCTGTAGGAAATCAGTTAATATGAAATTGTATTTGTCACTCTGTAGTTGAATTTTCTATTTTATTTTCTTGGTTTTGGAGGAGTTTATAAAACCCCATCCTCTGTGTTACATTCCCATCCTCTTTAGGTGACATACCAGCTGAAGATCCCTTGTACAGCTTTATGTACAGTCCTGATGCTAAACCGTACCCTCAGTAAGTTGCAGTGGTTCTCTGTCTTCATGCTGTGCGGTGGTGTTACCCTTGTTCAGTGGAAACCTGCTCAGGCTACAAAAGTACAGGTAAGAGTTTACATTTTGCCACTTCATGATGAAGAATAAACTGCCTTATACTTTGTATTTCACTGTTCAGCAGCTGGGAATAAAGTAAGGTCTCTTACACTCCACACAGCAGGACCTGTGTCCTATTTCCAGCCACTTCATCTACAACATAAATGCTAGTTTGATGGTTCACTTTCACTTTTATTGCGTACCAGTTCAGGCAGGCTTGCGGGATTGCTCCAGTCTCACTTGTTGGAAAGGCACCTGATTGCTACAATTAGTGTAAATTACCACAGTCGTCATAATCAGTCTAATGCACCATGGTAGGAGTATCTGAGTAATACAGTGTTTGCAGCAGTTGGCCCTGGTACTGTAATTGTTGGAGCAGAGAACTTGGAATCGAAGCACTTGGCAGAATTGGGAGTGAAACTCTAATGCCTTGTGGGTGTGGCTATGTCATGTAAACACACCCTTCAGAGACACTGACCTAATCCCGTTCTAGGAAGAAACAAGTGTCTTCTGTTTCTTAGGGCTGAGTTGCTGGTCAGTGACATTAGTGGGAAAGACAGGTCATGCAGCTGGGGAGACTGGCCACAGCCAAGTAGACGGTGCCTCTGAGCACTGGAAGGGTTGGTAAGAGTACAGCTTTAGCTGAGCATTTTATACTGTAAGGAAATGCTAATACTGTTGCTGCACTTAACACAGTAGCTCTGGAATTGATTATTGTCAATTACTGAAGTGTTGCATCCTTTTTAAAATACCGGTTGATGTTGCAGGTGGAGCAGAATCCATGGCTAGGGTTTGGAGCGATTGCTGTTGCTGTGTTATGTTCAGGATTTGCAGGTATAGTATTATTTCTGTACGCAGGTCACATCAAAGGGACTAGAGAACTCATGATGTTTAAAACAGGACATTCTACATCAGTTAACTGTCCTTGACAATTACAAGATAAAAAAGAACTTTATCCCCTCTGCCCATAATTACCTTCTCCTTGCAGTAATTATGACAGATTTGGGACATGGTCACTCCAGTTGTCAAGCAGATGACTAGGAGCACACACTGCTGGTTTTATGTGATGCAGCTTAAGGAGGCTGGTTTGTAAGTGGAAGCATCTTTCAAATGCTTAGAGTAATACTGTGGGAAACATCCATAATGACTCACTCAGTACAGTTAATTAATGTACATCAGTTTTATAAAGTTGCCTTTACAGTGAATAGTGTATATAGTCTCCCTTATAGTGACCACAGGAAACACTTGCTTTTTTTTTATGAGGGGAACTGGGTTCCTCACTAAATTCTTGCACTAGCTCAGCCCCGAAATACACATTGCTGTAGTCCTGTAGGTAGAAAAACTAACGGAGGTGCAGAGGGAGCATAAGGAAGGCAGAGAGGAAGATGATTAACAGGAAGCCTGGATAAACTCCATGAATGATTTTTGGTTGTTGGGGTTGTTTGGTTTGTTGTTTTGTTTTGTTTTTACAAGTAGCATTTCCACTCAGAGTAGTTTTTCTCTGTCTTCTGGCTTCTGCAGAAGGAGACCAGAACTGAAGGACAAGTGAGCTGGTGCTAAGAAATAAGGAAATTCAGATTACTACTTAATGTGAAATTTGGCTCACAGGGGCATGTTTTCCTGTCTGTTAATTGGATTCTTCCCCCTCCCTTTGTAAGAAAAGAAGGTACTATCATCCTCCTCTAGCACCATGCAATCCTGTAAGAATAATCTTGTGCTGTGCATACACACTTCTTACTCCTGGGAAACATTCTGGCTGGCAGAGGGGAAAAGGAGGAAGATGTTCTTGTTTGGTGTCTTTTCAGTGAAATGGGCACTTTGAAGTAGAAATACTAAATCAGACTGTGTAGAGCTCAATCAGCTTTTCCTGGAAGGTTATAAATTTACTCATTTCAGTAGGTGCTCCCAAGCCAGGAGACAAAATACAGCATTCACAGTGAAGCCTTCAGAGTCTCCTAGAGACTCTAGCTTTCTCTGATAATGTGGGGAGATAGCTGTGCTTCTGAAGGTCTGCAAATTCAGACCATTGGAAGGGCTGCTGCGGGCAGCTCTAGAGGAATTGGACACGTATGACTTTCTTATCCAGCATAAGGATTGCAGCTTGGGTGTTTCCTCACTGAGCTGTAGCTTTGAGGCAGCTGGGAGGACAGAGTATTTCATCTATCGAGCTCCTTGTGCCCTTGGGGCTTTACATGTTGAAAACATAAATCCTATTCAAACTCCTTTCCTCTTCTTCCTTCCCACGCCCACATGAAGAAGTTGTTTTGGCATTAAGCCTTCAGTTTCCGGACTGGCCATGTTAAGTGTTTTATATTATTCCAGCAAAATAAAAAAAGTTACATGTTTTTGTCCCTCAGAGTTGGAAAGAAATTTTTTCTTCAAACTGCTGATCCTGTGCTAATTTCCAAGTATCCAGGGGCCCAACAATGCTTATAGAAGCATTGGACAAATACATAATTGGCTTCACCGAGGGCAAGTCCTGCCTCACCAACCTAGTGGCCTTGTATAATGGAGTGACCACATCAGTGGACAAGGGAAGAGCTATGGATGTCATCTGTCTGGGCTTCTGTAAGGTGTTTGACACAGTCCCCCACAACATCCTTCTCTCTAAATTAGAGAGTTATGGATTTGATGGGTGGACTGTTTGGTGGATGAGGAATTGGTTGGATGGTCACATCCAGAGGGTGGTGGTCAATGGCTCAATGTCCAGATGGAGATCGGTGATGAGTGGTGTCCCTCAGGGGTCTGTATTGGGACCAGACCTATTTAATATCTTCATCAATGACACAGATGGTGGGATCCAGTACATGTTCAACAAGTTTGCTGATGACACCAAGCTGAGGTTGACATGCCTGAGGGATGGGATGCCATCCAGAGTGACCTGGAGAAACTCAGGAAGTGGGCCATGTGAACCTCAGGAGATTCAACAGGCCAAGTGCAAGGTCCTGCACTTGGACTGGGGCAGTCCCTGGTATCAATACAGGCTGGGGGCTGAAGGCATTGAGAGCAGCCCTGCAGAGAAGGACTTGGGGGTACTAGTGGATGAGAAGCTGGACATGAGCTGTCAGTGTGCACTTGTGGCCCAAAAGGCCAATCGTATCCTGGGCTGCATCAAGAGCAGCATGGCCAGCATCTTGAAGGAGGTGATTCTGCCCCTCTACTCCACTCTGGTGAGACCCCACCTGGAGTGCTGTGTCCAGCTCTGGAGTCCTCAGTGCAGGAAAGACATGGACCAGATTCAGAGGAGGGCCAGAGGGATGGAACACCTCTCCTGTGAAGAAAGGTTGAGAGATTTGGGGTTGTTCAGCCCGCAGAAGGGAAGGCTGTGGGGAGACCTTATTGTGGCCTTTCAATACTTAAAGTGGGCCTGTAAGAAAGATGGGGACAAACTATTTAGCAGGGACCTTAGCAATAGGACAAGGTGTAATGGTTTTAAATGAAGAGGGCAGATTCAGACTAGATGTAAGGAATAAATTTTTTACACTGAGGGTGGTGAAACACTGGAACACCCCAGAGAGGTGGTAGAAGCCCCATCCCTGGAAACATTTCAAGGTCAGGCTAGACAGGGCTCTGAGCAACCTGATCTGGTTGAAGACGTCCCTGCTCACTGCAGGGGACTAGATGACCTTTAAGGTCCCTTCCAACCCAAACAATTCTGTGAGTCTATAATGGCAGATCCTTTGTGACTTTGAAACAGTACTAAGGAATAATTCCTCCTAAGTAACAGCCGTTCTTCCCTTCATCCTGCCTAGCAGAGTGAGTTTTATGCATTTTTGGGAATTTGAAAGCACAATTTCTTTGGCTTACTTGTTTTATAACAAGTTGTAGTTTATAAAGTTTACAAGTCTGCTTCGTACTTAAGCCAGATTTCTGGTATATCGATGACATCTGGTTGTGCTCTGTGGCTCTTCTCAGTGGGCAGAAAACTCGAGACCAGTTACTGTGGGTTCTTTTAAGCACTGCAGTTGTCAGCAAGACTAGTTTTTTGCTGGTATTGTTGTTTGGACTTTAAAAATGTATATTCATATGAAAGAAAAACAAACAAGGAAACATGGAATCATTATTTGAACCCCTGAAATATAAATCTGTTCTCTAATTTATTCACCATAAATATTCCATATACTGTATTAAATTATAAATATTTATTTTCTTAATATAGAAATATATTAAAATTTTTCATGAGTAAAAGAGTAGCAAGACTTCCCTTGAAGCTAACGCTGTGATTTCAGGAGTAGGAGTGTGTTCCTAGGGCGTCCAGCCCACAGGTCTTCTCTCTGTGCCCTTTGTCCTTTCCATACACTTTCCTCGTATCGTGTGAAAGATCTTGGGTGACATGAATCAACAATAAGCATTTAGTCAGTAGGTCTCACACCAGAAAGTCGTGGAAGTGGCTGAGAAGATCTGAGTCCTGCAAACTGTTATCTCTGGTTTGAAATGTGGAGGAAATACCAGAGATTAGCAGAGTGCTGGTATGGGAGCAGTGGCTAAAAAGGCAGCTGGTGATGGCCTTGTCAAATGTCGACCTTTTAGTCTGACCTGCACCTCCTGAGTAGAATAATTACAAACTATTTGGGGAATTTCAGTAATGCAGAGCATAAAAGTAATGCTCATCAGTGTGGCACTGTGAACAAGAGCTTTAGATTAAAATGAATTCCATTTCCTCAAAACCAATCTGTAGTTTCAGTTAGCAGAAAGCATCAGTTTTGAGTTGCTCTTGTAATCCCCTGAAGCTGTGGTTTCAGAACGTCACCACTCTGCCAAGTACTCTGCAAGCACAAGGCTTCTGAGGAATTTTAGGTCTCAGTGCTGAGGTAATATAGTCCCACCCCTGGTTTTATTTTTTTTATTGCTAAGTATCCCAATGGAGGAGACAAAAAAAAAAAAAGTTCTACATCATACTAAAATACATGAATCCTGTCCTGGGGATAAAATACCAGGTGCCAAGGTGAAATGCTTTTTTTTTCTGGTGGAGAATTGTACAGAAGAAGCTCTGCTGGACAGAAGCCTGGCAAATCAAACAGAAATGAGGAGTAGTTTCAACTGTCGATGAGGTTCATTGTTAAAATAACTGTAAAGAGGAAATAGAATCTATGTTTGATGTTATGTACCCATTAAAATGATCCTGTCCTGGAAGACACACATTAGCAGGTTGTGATTTTGGGCCTACTGCATTGAGAACTTCTGTGAAATGTAACTGTCTGTAGGACAAGATGATTCCAGTAGTCTTGTCTGGCTTTAGAACACTATGTACCATGAATCATTAAGGATGACACTTCATCTCACTGAAACTGGTTTGTTTTGTTTTGTTGATTTATTTTTTTTTAGGAGTTTATTTTGAGAAGGTCTTAAAGAGTTCAGATACTTCCTTGTGGGTGAGGAATATTCAGATGTACTTATCCGGGATTGTGGTGACTTTATTTGGTGTGTACATGTCAGACGGAGCCCAAGTTCTTGAGAAAGGGTTTTTCTATGGCTACACATACTACGTCTGGTTTGTCATCTGTAAGTATCTTCTGGTTTTAGGGTCTTGTTACATTGGTTGGCTTTTTTAACTATAATGGCATGAAGCTACAAATTCAGTCTGACCCACTGTTCTTTACTGTGTTTTGAGGTTTTTTTAGAAGTATCATTATCTTGGAAATTATTCACATGCTCAATTTAAAATTGTGCTGAAACAGCAGTCCCAATAACTGAGTAGTGAGCAGATCGTCTTTAAATGCGTTGTATCTGATCTACTGGATGCCGTGTAGACATCCCACTTTGCTGACTGCTGCATTAAATCACCAACTAGGATGACGTAGCCCAAACAAGGAGTACACCAGTGGAGTAAAATGCATCATTTCGGGAATAACCTGCTGCACCTTTACTAACACAAACATGTCACCTGTTTTCCAGTTCTCGCCAGCGTAGGTGGCCTCTACACTTCCGTGGTTGTGAAGTACACCGATAACATTATGAAAGGCTTCTCTGCAGCCGCAGCCATTGTTCTTTCTACTGTGGCATCAGTCATCCTCTTTGGCCTCCAGATAAGTAAGTGCCTTTTGGCCTTGGCTTTGACTGTACGTGCGTGTTTCCTTCCTGGCTAGCAGGCTGTCCGCAAGTTCCTACCAGAGCAACCATTTGTGCCTCCTTTGAATTCTTCTGGTTTTGACTTGGCCTTCTCCAGGACTCCTGTGCACTAACGCATCGTCCCTGTTGTGTTACGCACGGTGCCCGATGACCCTGTGCTTTCAAAGCCACTCACAGTTTGTTCTGTCAGAGGCATCCCACACCTCAAATGGAAAGGTTCTCTCTGGTTTAAATAGCTTATGAATTTATACAGTTTCCTTCGCGAGTCACTGTCTGATGCAGTTTGGTGTGTGATACAGCTGTTTACCTGAGACTGCTCTTGAGAAGTTACCATTTCTTGTTGGTTTTAGTACAGCCAGTGCCAAGGTAATTCCTCAGCTGTTTCTGCAAGGGCTTTGCCAAATCCCTGTTAGGTTAAACCTGCTACTGCAGTCACTTTTGCCTTCCCGTTTGCTGTGGCCAACACCACATGGGAGCGAGTCAGGCAGCAGCTGGGGTCATGACTGATGTGCTGAATTAATTTTTTTAGAGGAAACAGCAGGTTGCTTTGGGCTGTCCTGCAGCTGCAGAGGATTTTCCCTCTGATCAGTTTTCTGTCTGATACTGTACCCAGTAGCTCCTGCTCACTCCTTTGCTGTTCAGGTTTGGGTATTTTTTTCTTTTCTACCGTAATCCAGAGCTGGTATGGTGTGATGGTGGAAAAAACAGCTTCTGAGGTGGCACTAGTGAGGTGAAACTTAAGGAAGGTTTGCGTAAGGAGAAAATCATCCGTGTTTGCCTGAAAAAGAGCATTTTAAAGGAAGTGATGACAAACACAAGCAGTTTAAAAACTCACTTGGGTGTCTAAAACCAGAACATTTTCTTGATGCTTGGCACAAATCAAGCCAAGGTGATCTTTCTGTGCAAGCCTCATTAATAGTGTTTCTTAACCCTGTCTAGAAGTGGAAAGGCAAACGAAGTGTGTTATCGCAGGCTACTTCATCCCATCCACCGTGTCTATTGTTTATTGTAAAGTAAGCCTGTCAGGGGGCATCTGGAACTACAGGTGTCTCGTGCTTGCTTTTCTGACATCACCACGTTCTGGCTGATATGGGACAAACTGAAATGGTGTGGGGATTGTAAACGCTCAAGAGTTCTCAGGGACAGAGGATACCTGTAGATTCTGTGAATTATTAACAGCTTGTTTTTGTGTTTGGTTTTGAATAACTTTATTACCGTCATTCAGATATCACCGTGACTTACACAGCTTGGGCTTCTGAAGGTTTCTTCCTCACAGGGAGGTATTTAAATAAACTATTTTTCTCTCCTTTCAGCTGTTACCTTCTCCCTGGGTGCTCTCCTGGTCTGTATTTCTATTTACCTCTATGGATTACCTCGACAAGACACCACAAAAATCCAGCCATCAGAGACAACAAGCTCAAAAGAGAGACTTGCTCCTGTGTGACATTGTCCATAAAAATGGACAGACAAGAGAAAAAATGGACTTTAAAAAAAAAAAACCTGCATTTTTTAAAAATTAGCCTTAAGCTAGTCATGAAATGGTTAAAGTGGGATAGACTAAAAGCAGAAGTTAGTTCTGTTTTACATGTGAAGTTCCCAGTGGCTGGTGCTGAGGCGACGTCACGGCCGAGGAGCTGGACGGGTGTTTTACTGAAGGTATTCTTCATTCACATCAGACAATGAAGAGCCCCGTTTACAAGGAAAGCAGAATGAAGGAACTGAACACACAACTGTATATAATGTATATAATGAGGGAAATTGGTTCTTTGTGTATTTGATAAACTGTCTTGTCCTTTGAGCACAGAAGTGCCCAAAAGCTTCATAAAAATATATTAAAAAGAGCAAATACTGCCAGCATTTTCTCTTAAACTAGTTTGCAGTTGGTTTGATTAACACCAGGAAAGGTTTCTCTTCCAGGTCATACATATGAGATGAACAGAGTACTTTTCCAGTGCTTTTATGATTAATTAATAGTATTTTTTTTCCTCTCCATGCAATCAAGTCTCACATGTCCTGACACCACAACACCAGGAGTAACCATGCTTCAAATGTCACATCACCTGGAAGTGATGAGAAGCAGCACTTGGCTTTTTGGTTTAAAAAGTCAGGAAGAAAGACTGGTGTTTTTCTTAAGCTGCAGATTTTATTTCACTTTTCAAATGCTTTTTATACCTGCTCTAACTGGTAGAGGGATTTTCTAGTCTGTGTGTTTTGTCAAACACCAGTTGTATGGGGGAAGGTTCCTGTGTTGTCTTGTATCTCTGGCTTAAGTATGAATGAGTCAACTCAAGGCATCAGATTAGATTTTTATCTGTACAGTTCCTCTTTAAAACTTTTTGTGCATAAGAGAGTGATGTTTGAAAAGAGTTCCTGTAATGCATGTTAGGCTTTGATTTAATTTATGAGTGCCAACTCTAGTATTTCAACCTCCTCCCTTATTTCCCGAGGCCTCACTCAGTTTAACCCTTCTGAAAACAGAAACTCTGCATGGAGGGAAAACTGAATTCGGAGCTTTGGGCAACTTGTTTACATTCAAAGTGGAGTAAAAAAATGTGGCTGAGTTTATATCCTGGTTTGATTCCTTCAGACATGAATTAACCAGCTGGGCTTTCCCTGAAAGGGGCATGTTAAAAGAGCAGTAACAAACATGCTTAATTCTGTTCCAGTGGAAGAGGATGCTCCACTCTGCCTTTTGCCAACTGTTCTGTGCATTTAAACAGCGCGTCACCATGCTGCTGCTCTGGTGGGTCAAGGCTTTGGTGGTGGTGAGTAGTGTCAGGCACTTCAGAGGCTGGAGCAGCCACCCGCTATCTTACAGGTGACACTCCACCTCTCTTCAGCAGTGTGGTGGCTCAGGGGGGCCAGGCAGCACCTGCCAGGTCTGACTGTGTGCACAATGCTGAGGGAGCACCGTAGTTCCTGTTCCACCAGCTGGGCAGCAAACCCTCTTCTCCCTGGTCATTGCGTTGGTGTGACATAGGAATGGGTGAGGAACAGGATGTGACAGTTGGTCTTGGCTCGTGGGAGTGAAGTACAACACACAGGAAAAAAATGCTCTGGCATGGTCTGACTGTTACAGGGTGTAGAACACCTGTAGCTGTGGTACCATCAAGCCTCGGTACACAATGGGAGAACTTTGATCACTTAGGACAACACAGTTAATACCACTTCCTCTACCAAAAGGATGTTATATGTACAAAGGTAAATACAGAGCAGTTCACTTTTATGGGAAATGGCAGGTAGGCTCATGTCTTAAGTACACAACCTCCTACCAAGTGCCTGGGAGAAGGCAATTGTGACAGCCCTGGCCTCCCCGCAGTGGTTGTGCCATGCAGGCTCACCTGCAGTGGGCATGATGGAGCATAGAGACCTCCAAGAGCTGATAGGGAGGTTCCACACTGCATTAGCAATAACACACAGGGGAGTATTTATATTCTCTTGAAAAAAATCCCTTTACCAAGAGATGTGACTTTACATTGCACGCAGCCTCGTTACATTTGAGTTACAGGTGTGATGCCAAGAAGTTTCATTCCGTTGGCCAGAACCGAGCGTGCAGCTTGGAAGAGACAGAGCCTTGCCTGGAAAACAAGAAGGGCTTACGGTCAGCTTCGGGTGTTGCAAGGGAACAAGGCATACTTCTTGGGACAGCAGTTAGGAGCAGTCTCCTGTCACCCAGCCTCAGTCAGAGGTGAGAACACCGCGTGTCCTCTGTCCCCAGGCAGGGTGCTGGGACCGACACACGCATAATCCGAGTAACACACACCCCCATGGTGGCAGAATTCCCACCAGCTGTTTGATAGCCCAGAACAGCATCAGCAGAGGGACACTTGTGTCCAGGAAGGGAAGCTGCAAAGTGGTGCCCAGCCCAGTCTAGTATCCTCAGGGCAAAGCAACCAGAGGTGATGTGATGCCTGCAAAAGAGCTGGCAGTGACTAAGAAGTGAAAACGTCTTCCATGCACCACAGGCTGTTGCAGCCTGAGGATACTGCTGGAATTTCTCCTCTCACTGTGCCTGGGTTAGAGGCTGTCCAGCAACTATGGGCTGCTTTGAAAATTTCACTCTTCCTTGTCAATGTCTCAGCTGTCACACAGCTGGCTGTTCAGGAGGGGCTCTATCAGCCTTACTCCAAAATAGTTCTTGGAAGCTGTCACAGTGTAAGATATTTAGAAATATTTTTTTACAGGATAAGGAACTGAAATTTTTCCCTGTAGGTTGGACTATCATCTTAGGTGTTCTTCCCAAGAATGCATGGAACCACCTTCAAAGGCAGGAATAGCTATAGCATCAGAGCTCAACTAGAGAGTGCAGCTCCATCAATTCCACTGAAATTTTTTCCCCCACAACACAGTTCAATACTTAAATTTGATTTTTGACCAAAATCACATAGGTAACTGAATTTGAAAAAGATAAAAGAGGAAATAAAAAAGGCAGTATAATTAGTATGTCATTTACTGAGCAGTTAAGGGGTCAAACATTGCCTGGGAGATCAGTAGAAAATAATTTGCATCTATTTGGAACTGCGCATTACCAGTTGTCAGCCTCAGTGCCTCAGCTAGAGAGGCAGTATGGACAACTTGGGATATGTAGGTGGCAAGAAGGAGAGAGATTCAGTGATCTCCTAATTCTCTATCTTCCTTCCCACATAAGCCACTAAAGGAAACCATCAGAAATTAACCAGCGAGTTAAATGTTGAAAATGTTTGCTTTTAAAAAGTTCAGAAGGAAAGGTGATGAGAAGGAAAGGGGTTTGATTAGGTTTGGAGCAGGTGTCCTTATGGAACATTCTGTTTCGGAAAGATGAGGCAGAGCAGCCCTTTCCTGAAGGCAGAGCCAGGAACAGCAGCCCCTGGCACCCCGAAGCGGTGCTGCCCCCGGACAGCCTGCCAGGTTGGCTCATGGGCCCGCAGGTGCATATTCACCCCCCGGGTTACACAGCTGGGCTGGCAAAGCCCTGGGGATCATTCCTCCAGGACACCCTACACAGACTGCAGCCACGTAACAACCCTGTCCCCCATACCTGGGCTACTTCAGGGGCGCTGCCTTTCACAGGAAGAGTTTTATGTGCCACAGCTGCAAGATGGCTGAAAGGGAAAACAGAAAGGTGAGAACGAGCAGGTCTCTTGACAAGAGCAGTGCTCGGGGCTACAGAAAGCAGCAGAACTGGAAGAGCCACACCTGCAGCATGCCACAGACTTTGCTCCAACAGCCTCTCTCACCTGGCTGAGGGAGGGCATGGTTTTCTGTAGCCTGCATGTTGTCAGGGCATGCCATCAATCAACAATTTCATGCTTGTAAAAAAAACCCCAAAACCTCAAAAAACCCAAACCAAAACAACCCAAAGAATTTCTCCACTCCACCCCCCAAAAAAGCCCAAAACTGGCCTGGAAAGATCCTTGAGAGCCTGCCCTGTCATTCCCAAGGTGCAAGATTCTTTATACCATTTTCCCTAACTTGTTAAAGCTGTCCCCATAAACAGGCTCTACAGCTTCCTCAGGCAAGCCTACTCCAGTGTTTCACTGTCCTGTTGAATCAGACAGGTCCCTACAGAGACCCTCCCTGTGGAGGTCCCATATGCAATATGACTTTCAGTTATAATATGGTTTGTCCATCTCAACACCTAGGCTGAGATCAGTGGTTAAAAGAGGTTTGGACAAAATTTCCTAGCTGAAATTTTGAGATTTGAGAGCATATTATCCGCTCAGATCTGCTCTTTAAGATACACTTTGTCCAGCACGATTTTGGGTTCAGACACCAGACTGCAGCTAAGTGATTCTTTTTTCTTGAAAGCAGTTATGCTTTCTGAGGAGGCTGCGTTGTTCCTGGTTCCAACCTCCATCTCTACTATTTATTATATTACTTGCTATCCTACTTTATACCTTTCCTGCTCCAGAGAGACTGTCCCACAAATTTACATCTTCCCACTATTTTGACTCTTCAAAGCAGTGCAGATGTGAGGGCTGCAGAGCCAGCTCAGGAAGACCTGTCCTAACTGGAGATGGATGCCAGTATCAGCAATCACCTTACCTAAGTGTGAGGAGGTAGCTGACAATGTGCTTGGGTTGCAGATCCTGAGAAGATCTATAGAGGACCTCATCATACCTGTGAAGAAAGAAAAGGATTGTGTGGTGTTAAAGTGGTAGGAAGGCATAACTCAGATATAAGGCTCATCAGACTTGCTTAAGTCAGAACAAACACACAACCACAACTACAGAATTAACAAAAATAATCTTCTGAACCAGACCCAAGCCATGTAATTAGTACACAACTGATTATTTCTTCCTCGTTCACTTATTACTGAAGGAGATGATTGCTTCTGCTCCTCATCACGCAAACGCTGTAGGTGGCAGAGCTCAGAGAGGCAGGCTATAGCAAAGAGAACACAAGAGCTATATTTGCTCCTGGAACATTATGTCTGGTTTTACATTTCAACACTAATTGCAAGTTCCTAGGAGCAAAAAACATGTATTAAATAACCAAGGCAGTCAAGAGTCCCTTAGAGGATGCTGCCTTTAGTAAACGCAGCTTACAGTTTTAAGTAGCTAAAGGGAATCTTGCAGCATTAGGAAAGGCAAAACCAAAGTGCATTTACATAATCCAGGAATAAAATCGAGATGTTTCATACAAATTCTGTATGGTGCTTGGTCAGACTCAAAGGCCTTTGCAAAAAGCAGACCTGAAGCTCTATTAAAATGAGAGCTCTGCAGTGGAGCAACAATCTCTGTTTGAAAATGGACACGTCTGGGCTGCAGTGATCCCTGCAAATCAACCCGAAATACATCAACCCTCTCAGCTTTTCCACAGCAGATGGGCAGCTATACACTAACCTGGTAAAACCAAGAAACGACCCACGAGGTTTCTGTGAACTGCAATTGCACTGGATCAGTAAGGTACTACTGGTCCTGTTTAGAGCGCTGGCTGGTGGTGCTGTTCCTCAGGAGAGCATGCAGCATATGACAAACTGCAGGCAGACCTCTTGAGGCAATGACAGTTAATGGTAGGGCACCACAACCTACAGCTGCAGGCTGAAGAAGTCACTTGGGACTCCGACATGACTTCTGGAAGTCCAAATTTTAAACAGATGCCCTCAAGAAGCCCTTAGTGTGGCCGAAGAAGTTAACTCCCTGGCACTGCACAACGTGGTATACAGGAACTCTCACTGGGAATTCTGAAAGCCTCAGTTACTTCCAATTCCATCACAGGTTGCACAACATGCACAACTCTGTCTCTGTATTTTAATTACACACCTATGAAATAATGAAAACAGAAACTGCTCAACCTTAAGACCGAATTAATGAAGAATATTACTGCTATTAACAGGAATTAGTTGTGCATGTTCAGTAGCTCTGAAGGACACTGAGCTACCAAATGTGCATGCACATTTCACCTCACCCAGAAGTACCTCCTCTCCCCTTTCCCACATGACAAAAACAGAACAAGAGAGACCAAGCAAATCTGCAGCTAGTATTTATACAGAACTTAGCATATTTTGGAGAGGACAAGAAATAACTAAGAGGCTCATGTACACAAAGTATGTTCCAAATACTGCTTTTTCCCCTCATATGGCTCCTAAAGTCCAAGAAGACTTCAAGTGAGGGCTACTCTTGCAATCAGCATGACCCAACAGACAAGCCATTGCCTGAAATACCCATTTTTCCTATGACTGTGCAGTCTGTGCCTGCTTAACAGGCTGGAGCAAATCCTGAGGTTTATTTTAAGGGAACTGGTATTTGGAAAGAAAACGAGACAAACCTGAGAAGATGCTGAAGAACAGAGATGGCATCTGGCTCTTGCAAGCACGCCACATTAACATCAGTTAGCTGCTCATTCCTATGCATCTGTTCTAAACTAAATGAGAATGAAAAACAAATGTTGGATGAAAAACTCTTGTTAGCACAGCAGAACAAGAAAAACAGTAATTTGTGTTTTTAAGAAAAAAGGGTAAGCACCTTCTGCCCAAGCTGAATGAAACACTGAGACAGACTAGCTGACTTCAATCCAAGATGAAAAATAATTAAAATTTGTGCTGGCCATTCCCTATCAACAGGATCAGAGATATGCACGGACAACAGGTCCAGAAGCTGATGCTAGAAGGATTAGGGGTGTAGTCAATACCCTGGTAACAGTACCCTAGTACCATCAGTACCTAAATGGTAAGGGAGTACCAGAGGAGTACACTACAGAAAGGGACCAGGCTTCATGTTCTCCCTGAATACCCCCTCCTATTAGCACTGCCTCAGACAGAACAGCAGGTTGGTGCAGACCTTTGGCCTGATCCAGGAAGTTATCTTACATGCGTTTATGAAAATACATACCCATGTCTGCATTAAAAATGCTCTGACTGATCAGTAATGTTCAAACTAGACTCTTCTGAAATTCTTTTAAAAAAAATAATTAAACATGTTGAGTGTTTGACCTGAGTCAACTGGAACAGTTGCCAACAGTAGGAAATAACAGAATGTTAGAAAGACCCTGGCTACCGTGGTAGCAAAAAACATCAAAGTCAGTCCTGAGATTTGGTATATTTTACAAGTACAGGCTTTTTGGTTTTTACACCAGTTTCCTTAATCCTAAGGCCACCATTACTGACACCAATCACACAGAGAGGCTGTTTCTAGAACTGAGAAGGTACATGGACAGTTAGCTCAGCCCTGTGGAAAGGAGGTGGAAATTCCATTTTAATTGGCTTGCTGTTCTGGGAAGTCTCAGCGATTCCTGTCATAAACTCACACCTCTGCTGAAAAGGTGAACATGTGTCACATTTAGGGAAGAAGTTAACACTACTACTTAACAAAGCAGTAAGTTAATAAGGTTAAAATACATGTTGAACTGTACTTCTGCATACAAACGCTCCTCTTACCTATGGAGTCTGGCATGAGTGTACTGCAAGAAAACGCCTGTATCTCCACGACTTTGAAGAGCTCGATCCCAGCTAAACTGATAATCAGATGACAGAAGGCCCCGGAAGTCCTGGAACAATAAATTAATGTCACCTAGATATGGCTCTCCATCTCAATTTTTAACTTTTCACAGAAGATCCATACACCCTGGGACGCAGCTCAGACTCACCTGAATTATTAGTGCCGCAAGACCAACTTTCTCTGCTGTCTCCACAGGGTCTTCTATCTCTTTGGTTGCTGAAGACAAATGGAGAAAAAGACACTAAGTCCATAGCAGCGTAACGATTCCCTTGCTCGGACTTGGAGATGCCAATAAAACAGCATCTTCTAAAACCGTGAACTAGGAATATGGAAATTGTCAGGATGCAAACAGCAAGCAGTCCAGGCTACGAATCTTTCTTAGAAGTTGAGATGGGCTGTTTAGATGGGCTTTTTTCCCCACGTCCCCTAGTATGTGTAATGCAGATTTTAAGGTCAGAAGAATCATAGAATGGTTTGGATTGGAA
>NW_010289108.1:16541-36100 GCF_000700745.2 Antrostomus carolinensis | reverse complement strand
AGACAAGGATGCCATGTGGGACGATGTCAAATGCCTTGCAGGTAGGTGATTATTTTCCCTCGGTTCCCTCTGAAGGCAAACTAGAAAGAGGGGTGTCCTGGTTTTGCTAGGATACACAAATGACACATATATTTAAGTTGAACCTTGGAAAAATCTTAACTACTTTCCATCTGACTGTTTTTTACTTTTTTTTTCCTCATTTAATCCACAAACTGGTTTGTGTAAAGAAAAACAGGAAGGAGTTGGAACAGAAAAATCAGAAGATGAAGAAAGCAGCTTCTCAGGGAAACAAAGATGTTATTTATCCTGTTGTGCAGCACATATGGAGTGTTCTCAGGGAAACAGAATGTTCATGCTGAAAATTCAGTGGAAAAATCAGTAGCAGAAGGAAGATCACGCTTTTATCATTTTAATGATCAGACACTCAGCAAAAAGTTTAGAGTTCTGACTAACAGCATGATCATAAGTAGGAATGGCAGATACCACTGGAAAGAACAGGATAAAGGCTGTCAAAAGCTTTAGCTTTTATTTTCTGCACCTTTGTGTGCAGGTCTGCTTATATAGCTACCAGGAAATTATTATTCATTGCCAGAGACCATGTGGTGCAACAGAAAGATGCTCATGATAAATTAGATTCCGACTTCTAGCTAGGAATAGAAAGTGCAGGGGCCAAGTCCTCTCCTATTTGGGACATGAGAGTTTTGCCAGCAATCAGACTGCAAGTTTTCTGTGTTTTAGTGTATTGTACAAAAATAGTGAACCATGCAAAAGAAAGGCTCTTTCGGGAGACCATACCTTGCAGCTCTGGTAGCTTTGAATCAATGAGAAATTGTTTTCTAAGCAGTTAAACTCCTTCCCTCCACACAAACCTAGTAAAACACCAGATCTCCATGCCTTACTCTTGCTTGCATCCTTTTCCTGTTATAAAGGAAAATATGTATTTTTCAGCATACATGTAGGAAACATAGGAAGCAGCTACAAAGTAATTCAGAAAGAACTCTTAGTTCATTAAAAATTATGCCTATTTTATTGTTACTTTGCAGAAAAATATGCAAATCCCTTTATGTGATGAAATGATTGTGTTTGACCTACCATTATATACTGAAGAGGTATATTAGAAAAGAACATTGCTATAATTTCTGACATCTGATTTATCAAGCAGTCTGTGATAGTGCCAAGCATTAATTACATTTAACTGTGAAACTCATAAAATAATTATTTTTTCTGAATTATTTAGGAGATTAATATTTTAGTTTTATGAATAAATAGTTTTATTTTAACATATATTTTATATTTCCTTTTGTAATAAGTGAAAGTCCACTCAAAAATATGCATCAAAGTTATGACGAATAGGAACATTTTTTTAACTCTTACTATCCCTCTGTTGGCCGTTATTATGTGTTTACTTGGGTCTTCTTATTTAGGGCCACAATTTGACTAAATGTCAGGCAGGTAGCATATGAGAGAGTTCTGAGTGAGGTATTTTAAGAGAGAATCTGGAAAAAAAACCCATAGCTTTTGAAAGACTGTGCTTAACCTTGAAAGATTACTAACTTCTTTCCTAAACTGTAGGAGACCTTGAGAGAGAGAAGGGGAAAACAAAAATAGGATCAGAAGGGCAGACAGACAAAAAATGGTTTTCATCCACTTGCAGAAGGCTTTTCACATTCCTCATTCAAAGACAACGCAAGTCTAATTTTAATGAAGAAGATAGATCCATGAACATCAAAATAATCTTTCCTCTGAATTAATGGAAGCAAAGTTACTCCAGTGGCTGCAAGACAACAAGCTGAATCAACTTCAGAAATTTCTTGTGCTGTGCTGTTCCTCCAAATCGGGAAGTTTCCAAATCCCTGCTTTGGTCTTTCCTGTTTTTCCAGACTATCAACTACCTGAACCTCTGATGTCTTATTTATATTAAAGACAATATAGACACCGCAGGACACATCAAGGGAAGAAGTACAGAGACACTGTCAAAACAGAGTCAGTATGGTTCAATAACAATTTATTAGCTCTGGCTTAGCACAAGATGTGTAAAGCACAAACTGTCACTTGCGAAGACACTTTGGTGTTTCCTATAGACTCAGTCCTGGGGAGGCTGACCAGCTTCAGGGCAGTATCAGTCCTTTCCACAGCAAGTCTCTCCTGCTGTCGTTGACATAAAGCTGAAGCAAACACTGTGAAAAAAAACTTGACAGATTTTTTTCGAAGCCAGTTAAGGTTCACCCAGGCTTATTAAAGGGAAACTGATGAGCTGGAATAATTTATAATTTATCTCTGTAAATTCATTGTGTCTATCTAAGAATGTAACTCAATATAAGGTTTAAGATGAATGGCAACACAAAGCTACTGTTAGTGATATATCATTGTGATGAGAAATACAAGTGAAGAGAAGATAATGTGAAACATCCTGGATTTTTTTTTTTTTTGGCCTTTTGAATCCTAGCTGAAAAACAAAAACAGAACAAGAAAAAAGAAACGAACAAAAAACCCAAACACCACCCACAAACCCACAAAAACACCACAAAATTTATTCCTAGAATAAGGCTTTAATATAGTATTCTCCAAACTTTTCACACCAGTTTAAATTCCTTTGAACCTCAGTGTATATGATAACTCTATTGTATTAGTTTTTAATATTTCTCAAATATAAGTCTTCCTAAGCAAATGAAACAGATCTGGTTTTGGAAGTGGTGATAGCTACTCATTAGCAGCAATGAATATTTCAGGATGGCCCTTCATGCATTTAAAGTTTTTGGCTTCCTTAACTGATATGATATGTGCCCTATTTAAATTAATGCTATACATTAGGCATAGACAAGGTTCTCAGACAATGTAAATCAACATAGATCCAAAGAAGAAAATTGACCAAAGTCAGATGAGAATACAAATTAGTTGAGGTAATCTTAATTCTGATTTAATTTTTAAATAGTTACTCTACAACCTTTTAAACCCACTTTCCTTTTTTTAATAAATATAAAATAATGAGTGATATCATACTTTATATCTTATCTATATATATCTATAACCAAAATACAAAACTGTGAATGAATCATTCAGAACTCGGTTAGATAACCTACTATTTCTGTTAGTTCCTACTGATTCAAGTGCTGTGACAGATACAGATTCTACCTCTCTTCTTTTTGTCCCCTGCTTGTCTCAGCATCTTTCTTTTCCCTGTCATATTTCTTCTCATATCTTGTATCCTATATCCTGTGGTGTTTGAGAGAAAGAACTAGACGCTTAATTTTTTTTCTTTTCTTCAGAGTTGGAACTAAGGAAAATAAGGTGATGGGATGCAGAGCTGCAGAGAAATGGAGGAGACAACAACAACAAAATAAGAGCCTACCTTTTCTTCCTTAATTTTGAATGATGCTCCAATGAAAGATTGTAGCGTCACTTGATCAAAACCTGGTGGCTACTGAGCTGGTGTGTAAATATAAAAAGTTTAGAACTGAGAAGGTTGTGGAAAAGAGTCTTCATGAATATAGAAAATGAAGGAGAATAGCCCTCAGAAAAATATTTGCTGTTGGAAAAAAAAGTATCTTGTATAAGATGGAGGGTTTGAAAATCTAAAAAAAAAAAAAAAAAAAAAAAGGGAAGAAAAATAATAATAAGAAAAAAAAGAAGAAATTGGATCATACCACAAGGGCATAGAAAGAGATGGTGAAAGACAGCTACAGCTTGGAGAAACAGGAGAAATGAGATCAAGTCATGTATAAGAAGAAACAGCAGCAGGTGTTTATCTTAGGTTGAATAAAATACCAAGGTTAACACAGTCAAATCTGCTATTCATCCATCATGATAGATTTGACAGATTCCCCCTAAAGTATCAAAAATTACATTGCCAAGCTATGAGGTAGTCAGCAAATTAGAATTTTAAAGGATTTCAAGTGTTATTTTTCTCATCTTTCTCATCTAGGTGGCAGGACTGAATAAACTGTGAAAACAGACAGATGACTATGGAGATAAAATAACAATGACTAGGTTTTTGAGACCTTCATCCATAAGTAGGTGTTCAGAAACACAAGATCCTGTGATTGGATGAAGTCCATTTCAGAGAAAACCAGCCTTCAGGCTGACATGATTTTAAAGATGCTGAAATTCAAAGAAGAGAAATTTGGAATCACTATGCAATTACCATGCCTACTTTTAACATACTAAAAAAGAAAAAAAGGAATCACATGGAACATTACAATAGACTTACAGTAGATTTACAATAGAATTATAATGAAGAAGAAAGATGTAGTAATAATACAATAGCAAATTAGGTGATAACTGCACAAAAGAGTTGCACATAGATAACTGAATATAATCAGCAAGAAAATACTGCAAAGTTTACAAAAAAGTCAAAAGGCAGACTCAGGTGGTTCAACAAACAGAAGAACCAGAACAATACATGTAAAGTAGGTATGGTAGGGATATTAGAAAGATGCTGGGCTAGTCACTAACAGTGGAATTCAATTACTAAAAGTTAAAAACCCAAGAAAGAGTATAAAAGGTGTTCAATTTTTTTTAGGAATGAGCATTAAGAGCTGAAAAAAACCCACAGACAAAATGGAATGAAAGCATAATAAAAGCAGAATTGGCCTGAATCAAAATAATCTTTAAAAAGGTGAAAAAATTGTAATAGTAATGGCAAGACTTCTTTTTTTTTTTTTTTTTTACATTTTCTTACCCACATCGCCCTCCCATTTTCTTCATCAAATAATCACTGAACAAATAAGAGATGACCGTGTATTAGACTCAGTTTTGGTAAGAAGTAACTGAGAGTTACTGGTTGAAGATAAATGGGTTTAGGTGATAGGAAGTTATGGTTGAATATAACATGGGTTTAAGTGACAGTAAGTTAATTCTTTTTTTTTTTAATTCAAAGGAGGGAGGGAAAATTTGTAATTAAGGTCTTCAAATTCAAAAGTTGATATGAGTGTTTAAGAAACTGGAAATTTCTTCATGTTAGAGACTGTGTATAATATATGAAACTGCTATATGCCTGGCAATCTTAATAAAGGTGAATTATACTACCTGTAGTAACTTATAATTTTGAAATTGTGATTTATTGAACTATTAATGTTTTTCATTTAACCTGGAATAAGCATTTCAGGTTATCTGCTTCTGTATTGAAAACTCATCATGTGAATCTCACCACTTTCTTTACTTTTTCTAGTGTATTCATGGTTGTTAACTATTGTCAGTGTAACTTCAGGCTTATTATTTAGAAAAATGTGCTGCTGTTATAATTGCTAACTATATGTCATTTCCCATTGTTCTTAAGTGGAACCAATTTTTATGACAGTTTAAGATAATCATGTCTTAAACCTTTCTGAAGTGAACTTGAATTTAAATAAAGGATTCCTACCTTCAAAAACAAAAACATGAAACCTTCCAATACTCAGATTGAGTACTTTAGAATTAATGCACTTATTTGTTGCTGAAAGGTGTGAGAGGGTCAGGAATGAAAATACAGATATTGTGCTAATGCTGTCAGTTTCAATTCTGCATCTGTTGGCTTCTCCATATTGTGGATGAACTCTAATAAATTATACCAATTTATAATTCTAAAGTGATCCCTTGGGTATCTTTTTCTTTTGCATTTTGGTGTGTATCTGCAGTAATACAGTTTTCCAGTTCCCTTTAAGTCATTAATGTAGCAAACTCTTTTTCACTGTAATTGTCATGCTATGCATGAGAACTGCATTAGGATTTTGTAAAAGGCTTTTATGTGTATCCTTTATGACACCTCTCACCTCAGCTAATGTATACTTTGATCCTGCAAATCTGGGAATGATGTGAAACAAAGCATAGAGAGTTATTTTTAATTTAACAGAAAGTCATAGGAAAAAGCCTGGCAAGTGTCTCAGGAGGTCAGTTCATCGGCTCATCCCAAACACTGCAAGGATATACAGAGGACTCCATGTGGGGAAATACATGCTTAAAATTCTATGTACCACACTCAATTTATGACAGGCTCTCTCATGCGTGATTGTACTTTTTAGTTGTGCTTATACTGTCTTATCAAAATGCTCAAGATAAAACCTCAAAGAGGAAAATTAATGTATGTGAAACATAACTCACCATTGCCTAACTTGTATATTTTTCTTATTATTTATTTTTCAAGATGTTCTCCTAGAATAGCTTTTTTTTTTTTTTTTTTTTTTTTTTTTGTAATTTTGAAAACTATTAGTTTCTCTGGTCTACAGCTCTTTTCCTGGCTAGATTTGATTAAATTTAACAAGAAGGAATCGTACTGTTTTAGCAGTCTTACATGATTCAATGTAAAGACAAGTATGAGAAGGATTTAAGGCTCTGTTTTGGTTTTGTTCATATGGTGTTTGCTAAATAAGTACCCAATCTAAAATAAAATACTGGAAGTCTTCCTCTGATGTTTATACCAATTTATCAATAATATATTTAAGCTTACGCCAGAGGAAAATATTATTTTTAAGTTGATTTAAGGGGATTAATTATTAACAGATCTTTCTAATTTTAATTGTGGATGAATATGAAGTCATATAAATTTCTTAAAGAAATATACAATGTCTTGAATAGCATAAAGTTGACCTCTATTAAAAATATTTGGTCGCCAAGAATGGGCTTCATCCTACATTACTATTCATCATATCACATCAGAGTTTATGATGGAATTAAGTGATGTTTGTGTATTTATTGCTATGTAATTTCATTATACATGACTGAGTTTTGTGACATTTCTAAATTAATTACTTATTTACACTTATCTCCCTGCTCCTTAATGTGACACTTATATTATAATTAATATCTGTATATAACCTGAACAGGAGAGGTGGACTTGAGATACTTCTACATAAGTTTGTTCCACTAAAACATTAACAATAAAATAAGACAAAAACATGTGAAGTGAAAATAAGAGGAAACAGATTTAATCATGTGATACTGTATATAATCTAATAGCTTGCATCTATGTTCTGTGTTATAATGAAACTAAGAACATATTTAAATAATAATTATTCTGGACAATGTTAATAGTTGTGTTAAACAGAATTATTAAATATTTATGTAAAAGACCATTTTTTGTGACACTGAAATATGATGTGTTTTTTACATGTTAGTCACTATCATGTAGTAGTTCTAAATAACACTCATATTGGAATTAAATTGTTATTCTGATAAAAAAAGCACATGTTAAAAATGATTCTACAATAAGTTACATTACACCATAAAATAATATCAAGGATAATTAGATGGTTGTTGCAATACAAAATGAATGTTATTTTTAATTCTTCCCTCTGAAACTGAAATGTTTCAGTAGCAATGACAGTATTGTAGTTAGCAGAAATAAGGAAAAATAATAGTTGCAACAAGTAACAACTATAAAAAGAATGTGGTGGCACACAACCATATGAGCATTCAACATAACATATGAGCATTGAAGATAACATTCAGCACCTCTTGTTTTCCCAAAACTTTTAAAATAAGTATAAATGGAACAGAACATTAACAATGGTCATATTAAAGACCACCTGATGGCTTATAACAATTGTATAATGTGCAAGAAATACAGCTTTGTAAGGAAAATATCTTTTGAATCATGTTTGCTGGACATTATACAACTCAATATTATGTAAAGCCCTCTGCTCAGCCACTTTCAAGTCTCTAGAATAATTTTTCCATGAAAATATGTCAGAAAAAATGGGTTCAGCTTTCAACAAGAAGTTGACCATCCATGGTTGTTAGAAGTTTTGTTTGAAATGTTGGCAAATAGAGTTGGCTGTAACAGTCTGAATAAGTAGGTATCAAGCCTTTCCACTGTACCCTTTGGTGCAGAAAATGACAGTCATCTCCAATATTAAAAATGATCATTTTGCTTTACTAGTTTTTTTTGTTGTTAGCTTTGTGCAACTTGCAAAAAAGGTACAAGAGAGAAAAAAAAAGATGAGTTCATGGGGAAAAAATGATCTATTTATTATACAAATATATATATGTGTAGCTGTGTGTGTACGGACATACTGATTTTTATTCTTAGTGTTTATAAAATGTAGTGGAGATGAGAAGGCATACATTTTGAAACAAACAGAATTTCCAGACATGGTTAATAAGTTCTGCTTAGCGTGAAAGCACATTAAGGCAAATTCGTAATTGCAAAAGTTTTTTATTCAAGAACAAAAATGGAAAAATGCTATACTGAAAATAAAATTTCTCCATGTTTTGAACACTGTTGAACACTTCTACATGCTCAGTTACTAAAAGTAGAATAAATATATGAGATGTCCTCTTCTAGATCGTGTAACAGGTTTAAATGTATTGCATTAAAACAAAATTGATCCCAAGCTTCACTATCAGCCACTAATAGTTGCATGAGCACAACCATAGTCCTGGGTGCAAAGTTCTACATCAAGCAGATTGCATAGATCATTTTCCAAGACAAGAAATTAGACTAAATGCTGGGTTTCATGCTGAAATTGTATCCATATGAAGTTTATCACTGAAATCCAACAGAGGAAATTTAGGTACTGAAGGTTAGGTTTGAAAATTAATATTATTATTCAAAATGCTTAAAATGAATGCTTTTCACAATGACTTGGTATCCATGGGCACAAATAACTGTTCTGAAAGTTATCTGGGAAATGGAAGATTACATCCAGGAAATTTTTTTCTATTTGTTTTTTGTTCATTGGGAGCTAAAGATATATCTCCTAAAAATTCAGTTTGATATACGGATGAGTGTGAATGGGTCACATGCATAACTGGTCTAATATCTTTGTTAATATGCAATGCTACTTAAGTAATTTTTCAATGCTAAGGAATATTAATTGATCACTATCTGCCAGTCTCAAGGTAATATCTTTCGTAAAATGATTAATTTGATAGATTTTTAAAAGTTAACATTTTGAGATGAAGAGTAAAGAAATGTCACTACTGATCACGGAAAGTTATAACTGCAAAACTGTGACTTTGGAAGATGTGAGTTGATTATTAAATTGATGGTTATTTTATATGTGGGTAAGAATTTAGCAAATAATTAGGATGATATTTTTAGGTGCAATTTATTGCCATGCTCAGTGTTGAAGACATGCAAATGGAGCACAGTTCAAATGTAACCTCCAGATTCCTGTACCAGAATTAGATTAAAAATGTCTATTTGTTCATATGTCTCCTGAAGGAATTAAAAGAAAAAAAAAAAATATTGAGCTGAATCTATATCCAAATTGCATTAACCAAGGCACCTCTTAAATTTTAAGAGATCAGTTTTTGAAACTCATGGTTATTATGACAGTGATTGGATAAAATCCTCAAAATAGATAAACAGGTAAGCAATTGCAACTGTTAGTATTTTCTAAACTTTTTATTGCCCGAGGTTCCTTAAAAACTCTGTTCTACAGTGGTTAAAGCTCATGAATGACTGTTTGGAAATAAATACATACTAGAGGAATGTTTTCAACTTGAATTTTAAGGAAATAATGTTGAAGTCTATCATAAGATATAGGCATCATTTTCCCATTCTCTATGACTCCTTCTGTCCTGGTTTTGGCTGAGAGTTATTTTTTTTTTCCTAGTAGTTGTTTTTTTTACCAATTGATGGAGTTAGCAGAAAGGACAGACACCAACTTGAAAACAAAAATAAACTTACTTTACTTTAGTTCAAACTGGGAAAAAAAAAAAAGAAGAATAAGCAAGGTACGAAGATAAACAGGGTGATACACCTAATCGTTACAGCATAAGAGAAAGCACAGTGATTAAGAAAGATACATCACTGAGTGCCCAAGTACTTTACCATCATCCAAATCCATGTATCAGCTGAGGAGTCCCTGCCAGAGAGAAGGATAGGAGAACTTTCCCCAGCAATTGGAAAGTCCTACGCAGTGCGTCCACTCATAGGTGAGGTCTCCATCTTTGCTGTGAGAGGGTCCTGCTTTTATACAGTCCAACAAACAAATTACATAGAGATTAATCTATTCTCATAACTATCAATACAACATATTTTGCTAATGAGCTATGTATTTCGCTAATGCTCTGGTTATATAACATTTGCTTGTGAGATTCATCTAGAGGTCAACTTTGGTTTGAGGCCTACTGTTTGGGATGCAGTATTTCACTGGTATAGTGCTATGTTTTGGATTTAGTATCAGAACAGTGTTGATAACACACTGGTGTTTTAGTTGTTTCTAAGCAGTGTTTATACTAATTACAGACTTTTCAACTTCTGCCCTGCTAACGAGAAGCTGGGAGGGGATGCAGCCAGGACATCTGACCCAAACTAACCAAAGGGGTATTCCATATGGTATAACATCATACTCAGTTCAGTTCAACTGGAGGGAGTTGGCTGGGGGGTGCTGAGGCTTTGGAGCGAGCTGAGCATCAGTCAACAGGTGATGAGCAATTGTGCATCACTTGATTTGTATATTCTTTTGTCATTATTATTAGTATTGTTATTCTCTTCCTTTTCTTTCCTATTAAATTTTCTTTATCTCAACCCATGAGTTTCAGCTTTTTCTTTTTTTTTTTTTTTCTTTTTCAATTCTCTCTCCCATCCTGCTGTGGTGGGGAAGTGAGCAAAAGGCTGTGTGGTTGTTTTAGCTGCCTGCCAGGTTAAACCACACAACCTTCCTTGCTTAGATAAGGTACCACAAAGATCAGGATATTGAGAATATTTCACAATATATTTTGAACAGCATGCAAAATAGTAATTATCAACATTTTCAATACAATAGTCAAGGAACCTCAGCATCAAACACAATAAAAATGTGAAAAGTTCCCTTTTTTTCTTTTTTTTTCTTTTTTTTTTTTTTTTTTTTGTCATTTGAAACCCCACTTTTGATTTTCAAACATAAAATAAAACTAAAACTTGTTTAAATAGTTCTCTGGTTCTGGCTTAAATTGCCCAAAAGAAAAAAAAAATCAAGAAATATATTAAGCTATCTTTGCAACTCTCAGTGCTGCAAGCTGAATATGGAAGTAATTTAATCTATAAATAGAATACAAAACAGTTATTTTTATTTCATGACCCTTACATGTCATCACAAAGCACTTTACATAGAGTCGACCACAAGCTGAAGAGTACATTAAGTTTTTAAGATAAGATTTAAATCAAGAAACTGGTTCAATGTATATGTGAAAATTTGAAAGAATATTTCTCATTCACTGGCCATCATTTATTTATAGGACTGTGTGCTTAAAAATAAGTACTTGCTTAGCAATGACTGTGAGCTGAGCTCAAATGGAGTAGCAATGATTTTTTAGAGACCTAAAAGAAAAAAGAAAAAAAAATGAGATTATTATTTTATTTTTTATATGAAAATAAACCAGCCTAAAATAATAATGAATTCAACAAGTAATGACCAAGTCTTTGCAGATGACTGGACCTATCGTTTCAGACACAAGCTTGAGCTCTTAGAGGAAAAGAGATTAGTCTGTTATTTTTTTCCATTGTTGACTTTTTCCTGCAATGCATGAGGACAACAGAAAAATAAGCAAGCAGGACTGTACCCTCCTAGAAGAAACACCAATGTACTTGCTTAATGGAGCATGAGGAACTACAATTAAAAAAAAACCAACCAACCAACCAAACAAAAAACCCCCCTACACAATAAAAAACCCCAAACAACCTTCTGGAAAGAATTATGAAAAGGAAACTATGCTAAAGAAAAAAAGAAAGAACTATGCTAAAGAAAAAAAGAAAGAACTATGCTAAAGAAAAAAAGAAAAAAATACTTGCAACTATAAATTCTGATAGCTTCATATTTGCCAAAGGAGTAAATGTGTATGTAATATTATTTAAAATATTTTTAACATAATTATACAACGATTATTAAGGGACTGGAGCAGCTCTTGTACAAGGAGAAGCTGAGAGTTAAAACTGTTTAGTCTGAAGAAGAGAAGGCTCAGGGGGATCTTTCAATGTGTACAAATGCCTAATGAAGGGAGTACAGAAGACAGAATCGAACTCTTAGTGATATCCCCATTAAAGGACAAGAAGCAGTGGGCACAAACTGAAATATAGGAAATTTAATACAAACAAAAAACCCCCCTAATTTTCTCTAAGGGCGACTAAACACTGGAACAGGTTGTCTAGGATGGTTGTGGAGTCTCTATCCTCAGAGCTATTCAAAACCTGACTAGACATGGCCCTGAGCAACCTGCCTTTGAGCACGTTGACATTGTTCTGAGCAGAGGGTTGGACTAGAAAATCTCCCTTTCAACCTCAGTGATTTTATGACACATTTTATATTACTGTAGATGAATAAGTATTCTAGAGAAGAAATTGTTCTGGCAGAAAAATGTAGAATTTACTAGTTTCCATTTGTCATACTTGCCAGTTAGATGAGTTGCTTGCATTCTTTATTTCTCTTGCTTGAAGCTGACCCTGCCCTGCCAGTGATTGCAATGACAATTTGTCTGACAAGTCTTTTGATTTTCTCTGGCAATAAGCATCCACAAAATATTGTACTCTCTGCACAATAAACTATATGACTCAGTTGGGAGCTTTTGCATAACTAAAACATTATGGGCTAAGTCAACAAAGGCCCCTCTGACTGTCAGAAAAACGTGCTGTACTGGAAATCTTAGTTTTCTGCTGGGCACAATCTTCCTTTGAATGAGCTGTTCAACAAAATTATAGCTTAATACATATAGGAAAAATATTCAGATCTCCTTCCAAAAAAGATGTCCATCTCTTTCAGCACTTTGATTGAAAGAGAGGAGTTGTTGTCCTGACACAATCCACTAAACTATGATCAAAGCTAGGCATTAATTAACTAACAGGAATAGCAAGCAACTAACACTACATATATGTAAAAATGCTTTTTAAATACCTGAAGTTGAGTTTTTTTCAAATGTTTACACACTCAGTTTTTATCGCTGTTCACTCTTAATTCAATAACATATTTGTATTCAGGAAAGTATTTATAAGCATCTGAAGTTTGGCCTTAACACAGCAGAAAAGTAAGTTATACGATAGAGATAAGATACTACTATAGAAGAGGAAAACGTGATATTTAGATGAAATAAATGCTTCTGTTTGAGACAGGCTGAGAGAGTGTGAAAACAGAGGTTCTAGAGGTATAAAGCTCTTAGATGGTCTACCAGACTTAGATTCTTATGTAAGTACATGAATGGTAGGAAAATCCATATTCCTTCACATAGAATTTTGCCTGGTATATCTCTAAAGGAGTTCTCTCTTCCACTGTTTCACAGGTCAATGTGTGGCCTCAATGTGTTTAATGTGACAGAAGAACGCACATATAAAGTACATGTTTAAAATTCAAGGTAATGTTTAGTAGAAAAGGCTACATTACTCTAATAAATGCAACAAGGCCAATGACGCGCATCTAGCATGTAAGTGTTTATTCTGTTTCATTTTTAGAATAGTTGCTGATGTAGATCAGCTCACACTAACACTAGTAAACAATTCCTGTTTCCTGGCACAAGAGATAGCTTGGGGCAGAGAATGGTACCAATGAGCTGTACGGCCAAAACTATGTAATTTTTCTACACTGCCTTTCTCTCCCATACAGAGGTCTCAGTATAGAATGCCCCGTTGCACACTGCTCCACCCATGCCTTCATAATTTTTGACATACACCAGGGTATCCTGTTATGAAAAAACCCTACTCCTGAGAACTGCAGAACCTCACCCTCTTAATTTTTCTCAGTGTGCTCCAGGGATCTGGCGCTAATGGCAAAAGGCATGGGAAGAAGACTGCAGTCCTGGTCTTTGTTTGAACGACACTGTCTCAGAAGCATGGGTAATTTGATCCAGTAGATGTCCTTTGGCACTTACATAGAGGTGGCCTAGTGCATGGCAATGGAGAGCTACAGTTCCATGGTTATATGTGAGGCTTAAAGTGATCTGCTCAAAGGCCAGACCTCAACACAGTTGATCCTGTACAACTTGGAATAGTTACCATGAGTTCTCCATATTGCAAAGGAGGCCCAGTTGTAGGGTTAGAAGCCCCTGATTGATCATGACCTTGAAGTTATTCCTGTTCTGGATTCTTCTCCCTTCTTGGATTAACATTGTCTTGAGGAAGCACCTTACCTTCAAAGGACAAAAGGGAAGGTGTTGGGAAACAACCATCTTCTGCACTGTGGCTACCATCAACCATACTGTTGAGCCTGTCAGTGATATCAGCCTGCAAGCCTAGACTTGGTAAGAGAAAAATGCTTTGAAGTCTGCTTCTAAGGAAGTGGGCTAAAGGAAAAAGTTAAGGATACCTGCAAGCTCTTGTCACAAAATGATTTTTAAAGACAAACTTAATTCTGATGCAGTTTAAATTACAGCAATGGAATTGTATTAAAGATAGGTATTACAGTTTAAATTCTGGCTGCCAGAGGACAGAAGAGCTACTTTTCACTGAAAAAAAACAATCAAAAAAAAAAAACCTTTTATATTTTACCTGAATGATGTAATAAGACTGGATTTATAACTACAGTCTGAGAAAATGATATATGTTGGCTATGACCCAGGTAGGTTACTCTATTAACTTTAAAAAAATGTTAAAACATGTCCTTTTTCAGTTGTTTTTTATGTTAAAGAACTGTACTGAGCATCCTATAAGTGCCTATTCATTGCATTAACTGTCAGTTGTTTCATGTGAATAATTTACAACAAATGACCTCCAAAAAATCAATACCAGACTTCTGAATTTATAAAGCCACTGGATATGCAGATGTAAAGCTTTTACATTAAGAAGAAATAGATCTTACTTTTCCCCTGCCACATAGGAAAAAAACCCAAAAAACCCCACAAAAACCCCCCAGCTTTCAGAATCTTAGTAATTATAAGTACTTATTTACTATTTACTAAAAATATAGTGTGCTGTCCTAACATTGCTGATGGCACTGATGTTCTTATAAGGATGGTGAAATATGGTGCATTGGAGTTTTGAGAGTCCTCTGTTCCATTCTTACAATGACTGCTACTGGGAATAGAATCAGTGAACAGAGCATGAATAAAACAGGGAAGCTTCTTTTCCATAACAATAAGTAAAATATTTCTTTAGCATGTAAATGAGCACTTGTAGTCATGGACTGGAATCATAGAATGGTTTGGGTTGGAAGGGACCTTAAAGATCACCTAGTTCCAACCCCCCTACCGTGAGCAGGGACACCTTCCACTAAATCAGGTTACTCAAAGCCTCATCCAACCTGGCCTTAAACACTTCCAGGGAGGGGGCATCCACAACTTACTTGGGCAACCTATTCCAGGGTCTGACCACCCTCACAGGAGAGAATTTCTTTCTAATATTTCATCTAAATCTACCCTCTTCCAGTTTAAAGCCATTACCCCTTGTTCTATCACTATCTGCCTTTGTAAAAAGTCCCTCCTCTGTAGGCCCCTTCAGGTACTAGAAGGCTTTTATAAGGTCTCTCTGGAACCTTCTCTTCTCCAAGCTGAACAGCCCCAACTCTCTCAGCCTGTCCTCATAGGAGAGCTGCTCCAGCCCTCTGATCATCTTCATGGCCCTCCTCTGGACTCACTCCAGTAGGTCCATGTCCTTCTTTTGTTGGGTGCTCCAGAACTGGACACAGTACTCCGGGTGGGCTCTCATGAGAGCAGAGTAGAGGGGCAGAATCACCTCCCTCCATGTGGTGGCCACAGTTCTCTTAATGCAGCCGAGGATACAGCTGGCCTTCTGGGCTGTGAGTGCACATTGCTGGCTCATGTTGAGCTTCTCGTCTACCACTACCCCCAAGTCCTCACCAGGGTTGCTCTCAATCCAATATTGGAGAGCTACATCTTGTAATTGTATTGCTCATGGGGAGTCACTCAGTAAAACCAAAGCAGTTTGTAAAGTTTTTTAAAAAAGGTGATTATATTGCTTCTTTTCTCAATTTTATACGTTTAAATAATATTTTGGAGTAAATATTATTTTTTTCTTCTCTGTGCTTGAAGTATTCCTAGTACTATTAGATCCAATTGTTGTTAGTGATATCTAAATTAATTTGTGCACTAAACCACTAATGTCTGCACTGCTCAGTTGTTAGCAAGGTATGAGATTTTGGCTCCATGTAAATTAGCACTTCTCAGGTCTTGGGTTGGAGCTATAGCAGAAGCCAAGGAAGTCGCACAGCAAACATCATGAACAAGACTGCACCAGGTTTACCTCTCTCTGTCAAACACATCTCCAACACTAGCTGAGGAAGCCTTGTATTCTTCATCCTCCCTATTTGCATGGCCTGCAACGTGAAACATCCATCAGTTTCATGCTGTAAAACTGTTTTCAGAAACTGCTTGTACAGCCCTCACATTATACCTCAAATTAAACACACAGACACACATACACACAGACATGGAGAAAATTATTGTCATGTCTTAGAAGTATTGCAGGAAACCAGGTGCAAGATAGGTGAAATGCAATCAATGTCCACTATTTGTCCTCAGAGCCAGAGGCTCCCAACTCTGTGTGTGTGTTGGCTTTTTTATTAACATAATTCGTGTAGTTATTGGTGCCTTCAGGCACTTATGTAAAAAATCCCATTTTTTTCTCCATGCTTAAACTCTTGTGGGAATATATTGCCCTGAGGAAGGCCTTTCAGTTTAGAGAATGGCACCCATCTCTCATGTAGCATACAGTTCTTAAAAGGGAACCTTTCAACACTTGCACACCAAACAGCAATGCTAAGCCCAGTTAATTGAGTTTACAAAGTGAGGGAGGCCTTGTCAGGAAGAACTTTGCACACATTCAAACACACACACTGAGTGTTAATGGGGGTCGCCATCCCCCAGCTACCACTGTAATGAACCAGCTCAGCCAAGTGTGATGAATGCAACACTCCAGTCCATCTTGACACTGGGCTCTTCTGTAGCAGCTCAGCATCAACACAGATGTTTTCCCCTTGGGTTCACTGCTTCTGAGTGGTGTCAGCTAGCCACAGGACTATATCACTCCTGGTCTTTACCACTGAGAGTCTCTATGGCAAGATGTTACCAGAGGCCCATGATCAGCCTACAGTGATACTATGGCATACCTTTCCAGCAGGCTCAAGTATTTTTTTCTAATTAGTTATTGATTTATGACTTGTGACAAGGCTCACAAAGCTGTTGTGAGCAAGGACAAGGACTTGATGTTTCCATCTCACACACATATAGCACCTTTTTTAAAACCTTTAGTATGAGGCAAGATCTGATTCTTTCTTTCTTCAAGTTGGTCAAGAACCTGCCATTTAATTGCTTACATGTTACTTTACATCATGCATTTTCCTGAGAGAAACATAATTGTGGGGTGGTGGGTAGGAAGTAGAAATAATAAAATGCACTTCTGATTTACATTCTAAGACAAATTAGTGTTTTCCATAAACATAAGCATACCATGTGTGAATAAACAGTTGCATGATTGTGCCCAATAGCTGTTCAATTCCATAGTTACTAGTTTTGTACTTGCCATTCAGCAAGTTTCTGAGTCATTGGCATTTTGGAATGAGGGAAAAGGGGAAGAGCGCATTAGAAAGCTAAGAATTCAACCCTTAGATGCAGAGACTATACGATATACTGGGTATGGTAAATGACATTTTAAGCTAAGCTTAAATTCTTTAGCACTTAGAATACCTATAAAGAGGGGAGAATGGCTCATCTGTTACTTTGAGTCTGTTGTGCCAGCCTTAACTGTTATTTTATGAATATATGTTCATATATTCATGTTCAAAACAAAACAAAACAAAATAACTTTGAGGTAACTCACAACCATAAAGATAAATAGCCATTTAACTTACTTAGTGATAGGGACCTCACCCCCTTTCACCTGAAAGCTCTTTGCATCTACATTATATTTGTAGTGGTTTTTGATTTAGAATATAAGCACTTACAGAAATTAACTGTAGCATCTTGTGCATTATAGGAAGAAGAGAGTGGGTTTTCTCATCTTTGCTTTTAGTTTTAGGCACTAAGAAAATAAAAATTCATTTTAAGCTTTAGTTTGAGAAGGGCCTGGATATCCCACTGGTTGGAAGGTTACTAGATACTTAGTAACAGTGGGCCTCCAACATTGTGGTGGAGATTTTAAAGGATAAAGTTTGTTCTGCTTGCCATTTCAGAAGCTACACTAACTTATTAAGATATCTAAGAAGTAGTTGAGTAGCTGCCAGTACTTCTGAAGCCATCATTAATCTGCAACAAGTGATTCAGGCACTTAATACTGGCCAATTCTTTTCCTAATCAGTAACTGAAATTGGTTGCCAGAAATGATTGTTCCCAGCTGAGTAACAGCTTCCCACGAATCAGATAGAGACAAAACTAACTCTGTATTCAAAAAAGAACTTCAGCCAACTAAATCCTCTACAGAAACTTCACTGGATATCTAATTTCTACCAAAATCAGTGAGCTGGAAAGAGAAGCAGAGATGTACCCCTTGTTAAGATAGCACAAATATGACATGAACAGTGGCACATATAAAGAATCACTTCTTCACTTCTGCTTCCACAGTTATAACATACCTAAGTTTTCCTTTGAACTTCAAAAGCAAAGAAAATGAAAAGTAGGATAAATGTTAACTTATTGCTTACTCTTGTTAATGCTACTTGTCAGATATTAAGAAGAGTGAGAATTCTGTGTAGCAACTTCCATTAAATAATTTACTTCTAAGTATGTGAATGAGCATATTCTTAAAAGAGCAGGTTTTTATCTCAAGCTTGCAGGGTGAGGGCACATATTATACAAGTGCACAATGAAATGTTTTTAGTATCTAAGGCTATTCACTTTTGAACAAGTACAATATTGTCATTGTCTTCACAGGAAGCACAGCTGACCCTTTGCTAGCATAGCATCTATTATGCAGATCCCAATTATGTTTCCATAGACTTGATTAGGCTTTTTATTTCAATTAATAGCAATAAAAAACTTAGCTTTCACATGTGAAATCCTTCATTAACCAACCCTACTTTTTAATAATTAATTTGCTACTTACATAAGCGTTTACAGACTAAAAAGCAGTGTTTTTGTTGATGGTGCTATTTCACCCTTTGTGGAGAACCATTCCCCCAAGTCATGCAGTATTAATTCTGATACGCATGAATGCAACATTTCAAAAAAATTATGTAACAACAAAAATAATTAGTAATCTATTCCCAATTTGTATTTGGGGGTCAAAATTTAATCAGAGAATGGGAAAAAAACCCCCAAGCAACTGTGGGCCCAAATCAGTCCTCATTTATGTATCAATTTTCATTACTCAAGCAGCACTGGGAAAAGAGAGATTTACCAGTGTAAACTAATGCATAAAACCAGATATTATAAAGATAGGAGTAATGGAGAAAATATATAAACATAGAAGATACTGAAAAATAGATGTTGTATGTAGACTAGGAGATATAAGAAGGCTGATTCTTCTAGAAGAAAATGATTGACGTGGAGGTGAGTAAGTAGTACAGTGTTGTAGACGTGATTATTGTCTGATCTTTAGACATAAGAGATCAGAAAGAAACAGATAGTCCCAGCAATGTTTAAGTAACTGAAAGGTAGCATTTGAAGTCAACTAAATGGCCATAGTCTACTGAACCTTCTGTAGATGCAAAATAAGTGCACTTTCTTAAGCAGAGGGATTGAGAAGGTTATCAGGAAAGAAAACAAAATATATAGTTGCATTTTAC
>NW_010289108.1:0-16516 GCF_000700745.2 Antrostomus carolinensis | reverse complement strand
CCTACACGGGACCTGGATAATTAAGAAGTTTGATTTTCTACAGCTCTGTACAGTCATGTAATTAATTTGACACTTCTGGAGACTTTTAAAGACCTTCACTTACCTGTCCTATTGTCATCATATCAAAGAAAATGCTGCATAGAAAACTTTCTGTGGTAAAAGCCAATATATGTACAGGATTCTTTTTCTGTACCTTTCCCAGGTATATACATAATGACACAAACTTCTTCCCTGTCTTTTCATTTTTCCTATACCAATATTTTATTTTATGTAATGAACTATATGCTTCATTTTAACACAGTGTTAACAACATTCCTTAACTGGCTATCAATAGCTTCAGTTTTGTGATACTCTGATTATTAATACTTAAATTACATCAGTAATACTTGATTTACCTGTTGCTCCTTTACCGTATATTGAATTCAATTTCTTTTTCTACCTCTAATTTTCATTTTTCTTACATATGCACACACTAATTTTGAAGAGAAAATAGCTAGTCTATTTAACTTATTGATTCACACTAATGCAACATGAAGGCAAATTCCACAACCATAGATTCTTGCAGGTAGGGATAAATTAATCTCCCTGGCAGTCATCACCTGCTATTATAATTACTGGCAGTATTAAGAATGCCTAGTAGAGTAACAAAATTCTGATTTACATCAGATCCTCTTTCATAATAACTAAAAGAGGGGGGTTTTGATGATTATTGGCAATTCTGAGAAGCAAGTGCAGTTTAGTATCTAACATTTATTTATCCCTGGTAAAACATAATGCATTTTTATTTAACTATTGTTTTTTTTATATTCTGTGGGCAAGCATCGTCTAATTTTAAAGCTATTTGTGTGTTTTGTAATCTGCCACATATATTTACAGGTGAAAAAAATGATATGTGTGACATTTAAATCAACTTGAAGTACAGTCCAATGTAGCCTTCAGGCTGAAAAATAAAAGAAGTATTATATATTGCCCACAGGACACACAAAATTTGCATCATTTGACGCCTACTGAATCCTGACCATATACATTTCATTCATTACTGAGTTGCCAAAAGACCTGCTTGTAAACAATGTTAAGAACAATTATACAAAACCATGTCAACTGGGAGATAATATTGACATCCACTTAATCATGTCACTGCCTTAACACTGCTTTAGATACAGTCTGATTCAGTTTTTATTTACACTATGTAATGCTTCTTTCATTCCAGCATGACTTTGTATTGTTGATACATTTTCATACTGTTTCAAAATTACCTTTTCAGCAGCCGAACACATAGATGCAACCACTTCCAATAGACTGGAGGGGAAAAGCTTGCAAGAAGCTCCACATTCCCACTACTCCAAAAATTGCACATTCTTAAAATTCATGGCGGGAGGGGAAGGAGGGGTGGGGTGTGTGTGCGCTATATTTGACAGGAAGATTGAAGTTAGGCATTGCAGTGACTGCTGGTAGATACTGCTGGTAGGTGTTCTACCGCCTAATTTAAGTTCTCAATAGCAAACAATATATTTGAGCTTTTAGGGAACAGGAAGTAGCCGAGAATGTATGGACAGGGTTGTGCAAAGAGGCTTTTGCCTGCACCGCTGCTGTCCCCCAGTAGCTGGATAGGCCAGTCCAGTTATAGTCTCAAGTAATTTAGCATACCTCAGGTCTATGCTAATACTTGACCAAATAACCCAGCTATAGGGCTGAGCTGTACTCCAGGGTAAATTTCTCTCCTGTGGAAAATGCTACCTTTCAATTACGAGGCTTCAGTGTTTGTTGGAGCAAGGACTAGAGCCTGCACACGAATCAACTTCGTGTTTCTTTCCTCTCCTTTCTTTCTGTTCCAGTGACTATTTCATTACTTTCTGGTAAGGAAATTAATTAATACCTTCAGTTGAAGAAAGTCCGTGCAAGAGAGATATGCCCCAGACTATCTGGTAACATTGCAATTAGGGCACTCTGCTGAGATGTAAGTACCTTAATCAAAATGCAATCAGATATGGCAGAGGCATTAATTGAGTCCTAGCTGAGCACCTTGTCAGCTCTGCAGCTGTGCTCTATGGAAGGAATGGACACTTCTCCATGCATTTTTGCAAGGGATTCAGATTGCTCTGAACACACCTGCAAGATCCTGTCCTAAGGGTCTAATCTGTGAATCCCACTGTCATTGAAATGCAGCATAGACAAAGAGCAGCTTTACTGTAGGCATTGCTGTTCATCCTAAGCAGCAGAAACATAGGCATTTCAGTGCTTTGCTGGGTGTTTTGATGTTCTAAGTTCTGGTAACTTCACCCAATGTGTGCCAGTGCATCTTGCTGAGCTGGAGGAGGAGCTGCAGTAACATTTTCTCTCACAGTACACTGGGATGTCCTGGGCATCATCCTCCTCCCAGGACAGAAAAGTGAGTCAACGTGCTCTCTGTGACTCAAAGACTCACTACATAGCATACTGCTGTAGATTGCCCTTTCATTTGAGAAGTTACATGCCTGAAAGTCAAGACAGTGTAGCCAAGTTCAATGGGTAATCTTATGCTTTGCATTGCCGTTAGATTTTACATTATTTATCTATTTTGGGGAAAATGCTTCATTCTGTGTCTCAATAGAACATCAAGCAGGGATGTATATGCGAGATCTGTGAACCAGATAAAACTCTTCTGCCAGAAAATTCAAAACAGCTTCTGTTCAGTCTGCATCAAACAGATTTATCAAGTCTCTAATTATTTTTTTAAAAGGGAAAGAAATAAAAATTAGGTCAGCAACTATGACACCTACTCAGAACAACCAGCAGATTGACTGAAAAAGGCATCTGTGAAAAGCAAAATCACAGCCTGAGGAGGAATAATAAGATATTCTAAACTGATTAAGTCTGTATAAGTCTGTTTAATGCACTGATGCCCTGATAGTTTGCAGATCCTTATTTTCCTTGATGTTTAACAACTTTATATTTTAAAAACCTGAATAAAATACATTAAACCTTTCCAGAAAGTACTAACCCACAGGGTTGCTTTTTCAGTTTCTTTCTTAAGGATTCTTTTCACATCAGTGTGCTTTCATGCTTGTCAATACATGATTGTCTGAAGTGCTCCTGCAATACTGAAGGTGACAAACATACATCTCTGTAACCAAACCTCACTGCTAGTCGGGGACTATCATTGCTTTTCCTTTCTATCATTTTTGTGATCTAGGCCTTAGCAAGACTTTGGAAACCAAACCTTGGCTCTCTGCACTGGGGAAATTGCATGGCATTTCTGCTGAACTTGCATCATTCAAATTAAATGGAAGTAAGCCAATAGTTAACCATATAGATTATACACAAATATATTATGGTATTTTATAGATATTGTTCCAGATACTTTTCTATAGATGATGTCAACCAGAGTTTTATAGCATCCAGCCACATAATAGAGAACTGTATCAACATAAGAAGGAAATAAGAAGCAGGTTCATCTGTAGTGCGGATTTTGTATTTTACCACTAGTCCTTTGCCCCTGATGAGAGTGTGTCTTTCTTGGAGGCTATCACCAAAAGGAAATCTGTTCATTTTTATCAGGAACCTGTAATGTTATACCACAAGTTTTTGTCTACTTTGGTTCTCTTTTTTTTTTAACTGTCTTTACTTTTTGTGTTTTGTGTTGTTGTTCTTTTCTGTCATCTTCCCCTTTTTTCCCCAATGAGAATTTTTACAAACTATTGTAGAGACTTACAGAAAGGGTCAGAACAGACCATTCCATAGGAGACCTCTAATATTATTGGCTTACAGAGATACATTTTTTTACTTTGCAGAAAAACAACAACTCCAAACTTTTCTATGCCAAAATTGCCCACTGAATCCAGTCTAGGATAGATGAAACACCATGTGTTTCCTAAAATGTCCAATTTTAGACAGTGGTGAAGAACAATGAAAAGCAAGGTAGAGTCAAAGGCAAAAACATTATTTCAAGCTTTTTTCAAATGCTAGGTATCACCCAAACAAGATCATAATGAAAGGTAACTCAAAAAATGATAATCAATTATAGGATTTATAAATGTCCTTATACAGGTGTTACATATTCACATTTGAACTGTGTTAAATATCTAGAAATACATGTAGTCACCATCAGCTTATAGGTTCAAAATTTCAATACATAAGAACTCTTTGAAAGATGTAAAACTTAAACTTTTTTAGTGAGGTAAACAATACATGTGCAGGCTCGTGCTTCTGTATATAACATTGAGCATATTGTCAATATTTAAAATAATAATATTTTTAAAAATATTCGTTCTGGCTCTATAAGCCTCTAATATTCATACTCTGTTTATAAGTAAGGACTTCATAAGGACTGTATCTCTAGACATCAACATGCCTAGAATTACCTCATATTAGGACTGACAATTTCACCAGTTAAGGTTAGTGCAGTGGAAAGAGCATTAACATAGTAGTTAATAGTCTTTAGGAAAAAGTAACAGACCATTAAACTCTTCAGTAATTCACTCTAATCTACTCTACACTTTTCAGTGGCTAGGAGTAATTGTACCATGTTAACAGGTCTTACTGAGAGCCATGTCTTTGATTGGGTGAGGAAAGCTTTCTTAACAGTCCAATTTTTGTTTATTTTTAAGCATTTAATTAATATTTAAATGTCACCTGCTTCAGAGGTGTTTCAAAATCTTCATAAATACATTTAAATACAAAGTACTCAGAAGACATCATTTCACAAAACTGAGCCACACTTAATATATAAGGTATCAGTTTGAAATGTTAGACTAGAAAGTTACATTTTAAAGAGCTTAAGGCCAAATTTATTGATAACTTCAAGTGAAAGTTTCAGTACTTTTTTGAATTTCTATTTCAATCTTTTGCCAGAACAATAATATATGCATCATATTATCTTAGCAAATCTTCTGATGGTCTTTTATAATATGTCTCATTCAGAGAGTAAGTTTTGTTTTCTATGATTTTCATATTTCAGGAAGAACAAGGGATGCTTAAGAAAACTCAGAATTAAGAATATGCAAGTTAAAAAAGGAAAAAAAAACTTATGTGAAAGTTGAATTCCAATACCATCTATTTTTGAAGCTCTTTGATAGTAGAGAAGTTAAGCAGTGCTGGGGCCTTGAAAGTGACCACATGAAAACTGTGAATAAAACAGAGTGTTAAAGGAGACTGGGTAGAAGCAGCTGCAGGTCCTAAAGAAAGAGTGAATGGAACATGTTTAGCTTGTATAACTGAACCACAGATCTGATTTATATTTCTAAATAGAGGTAAGAAGTTGTATATACTCATTATTCTTACAGCAGGGGGATTGGAACTAGATGATATTTAAGGTCCCTTCCAACCCAAGCCATTCTATGATTCTGAAACAGTGATATTTCTAGTGCAGTGTTGTAAGTGGGTGTGCTGCTTCTGAGAGGGAACTCTTACATTAGGAACTGGTTTATGATTCCCTTCCTTTTGTTGCCTGCTTAGAATTGATAATTACTTTCAAGAAGTCCATTTAGGATAGACATCTTGTTAAGAAGCACCAAGTCCAAATTTACAATACAAATTAGACATTGGTAGTAGAATCTCTTTTAATGCCTCTTCATACTGTGTAAAAAAATCCCAACCAATGCACAGGCTTTTAGTCAGAAAAAAATGGCTCTTTTCCAAGGCTCTGAAGTACTGTATTAGAAAATCCCCCTGAAATATGACCTACAGACAAGAAACAACCTTATTCTATAATGCATCTTAGCTTAAAAAAAGATTATTCTCTGGACAAGGAAACACACACCTATGTGTTGGCATTGCAGGCCGATGTGAAGGCTTCCTACTCAGAATCAAAGAGACTGCAGCTGGCTCCCGCCATCCTTCTACCTGGTGCCCTTTCATATCTTGCACCCCTTATCAGAGCTCTTACAATGGCTGAGGACATTCTTGTAACTATTCAAAGAGAAACAAGTTTCCTTATATTTAAGTCCTAAGTTTGAGGATCAGAACTAGTCCACATGAGTTTACAAAATCCTAGGTGTTAATTATAAATCACATGCAATATAATTGGTGGTCCGACTTAAGTTATACAGATCCCTATATGCCAGACCATTAAATCATCCTGAATTTTTATGTGCTAGTACAAGATAACTGTGATTTCTTTGACACAGTGGGGATTTTTCCACTATTGAAAAAAAACTCTTTCTGTATCTGAAAAAGTTCCCATTTTATGATTTCTCCTACCATTTCTGCATACACAAACCTGAACTCCCAGGGGAGTCCCATGAAAGCTTACTTCCATTAACTTAGACACACAATGTGAAAATGCATTTTTTTAATGTAATATTTAAAATGATACTGATATACTGAAAAAGAAAAAAAAAGACAAAAGGATTACGGTGTGGGAGACGTCCTTCTGTAGCTGATCGGGTGGGGAGTGCCCCTTTTTTGCTTTTTTTTTTTTTTTTTTTCTTTTTTCAACACTTCAATGTCAATGATTGTGTGCTATTCCTAGAGCTACTGGTGTGCATTTGAATACTTCAGGAGGAGCATTGTATCTTAGCTCACTTTCAAAGGCATTGCAGAATAAGTGTGTTTCCTGCCCCCCAGAGATTACCGGAAACAGTATTAAATTGTCCTATACATATTTGTGTAAAATATAGATGATCTTGTGTGTTATTTATAAAAGTGTCATCTTCATCCACCCAAAGATGAAAGAAAAACAACCAGTGCCATTATTGCAGGTGAAAACTCTGTGCTAGAATACCAGAAAATAGATAAAATACAGTGCACTTCAAAGAGAACAAAGAGGAAATACAAAAATGAAACACAATAAAGAAGTGAAGTACTAAGCAGGACATGTAGGACAGAAGTAGAGATGAAACTGGTTTGATTGATTCCTTATGCAGTATCCTGAAAACTAAAAAAAAGGGATAATGGAGACCTGTGGTAACTTCAGAGATAATTTATTGAGAAGAGGCAAATATCTGAAAAAAGTGATTGCTTACAAATGTGCATGAACCACTTGATAGCTTACAAAAGATGTGTCGATCACTGACTCTCAGAAGAGAACAAGCCTTAAGAACACAGTTCCTTAAAAAAAATACCAAAAGAAAACAGATGCATTACACCAAAGAGAGGTTACTTCCAAATTAGTGTATCAGAGATCACAGAATTTGGAAATAGAAATGGAAGGAACCTCAAGATGCTGTCTAAGCCATTTCTTGGTCTAAAGGTATGATCCACTAAATCAAAACTGCTCCTGAGAGATAGTTTTATAATCTCCTCTTAAAAGTGTTTGAGAATACTGAGGTCTGAGAAAGGCTGTCATTGAAAATAAACAGACAAGGATTCCATGCCATTACAATGCAGCCTGCTTAATAACATCCCAACCAATTACAAAAGCCATTACCAGAGATAAGGTTTAAATTTGCGGACTAAGGAAAACATACCTATGTGCTTTTAAAAATAAATTTTCCTGTTATAACTTATTCTTTTTTCTTTAAGCTTTTAATTTTATTTACAATTAAACTGTAAGAATGTTTGTTTTCTTAAAAGTAGCACAGCACAAATAATGCTCCTAATAGGGATATTAGCAAAACTGCTTTTATTATCTGTTCACATAATTTTATTATTTATTTGTTGATTTTAAAAATATATTAACGTACTGGAATTCCACTTAAGGATTATTTTACTTACTACAAGACCACTTTGAACTCCTCTAGCTTATCTGGGATGAAATCAACTTGCCAGTCATTCATTTTCTTTCTTGACAACATTATTTACTGTTATTGAGGTGTTTTTTATCAGAAAAGAGGTATATCATGACCATTATTTGAAGCTTATAATTCTTTATGCTTATTTGAAGACTGTCAAGATATTTTCTGATACCAAGGCTGCACTTTGATGTAAAAATGGCAATTTCAAATAATAGGCAAACTAGATTACTTGAGGTTATAACATATTCCTTGAAATATTTAAATTGTGGATTCAGCTTGCAGACATCCTTCTTTGTGGTTTGTGCTGTCACATTCACCATCTCACTTTCCAGCACACCAATTTTATTGTAAAAAAGCCTACACATTTGAAAATATCACAGTTTGAGTATTATCAGATTGAAGCAGGAGGAAAAAGGAGAGTTACTATTTGTTTTCAGTGGAAATTATGCATTTTCCCAATTCACTGAAAATTCAGCATATTTCCCCTAGAAATTAGTTCTAAGTCTCAAAAAAACCCAAACCAAAAATAATATTTTCAAGTCAAAATCTCTCAAGGTATCTGGCTCAAACACTGATCATAACTTCTGTTGTTTATTGCTGATTTTAATATTACAATTCGATGTTATAACAAAGCAAAGTACAAAACATAGATTACTGGTAGGAAGGTGCCTTGGTGATATACTTCTTTGTTATTTAGTGAAATTTACAGTAATTGCCACTTATTGATTATTGACTAGAATTGATATCATCCTGTTTTATCACTACAGGAACTTAGTAAATGAACTTATTCTCGTTAAACTAACATTGGGGCATTTGCTTGCCTATCTTTAAAAAAAGTAGACACTGAGCTGCCATCCAAGCCCTCCCCCATCTTTGAATCATGAATTTGAGAAGAAAATTAGAACTTTCTTGAATTCAACTGAGGACAGTGTAAGAATGAATGTCTTGAGTTTTATATGAGTAAAGAATTTAACAGAGTGGAAAAACTACATTTTCTTAGAGTGAGAAAACTGAAGGCCCCAAGGACACTGTGAAGATGATGGTAGGGAACACGTAGATCCTCTTCCCAGGACACAGGGCAGCCATCAGGGCAGTAGGTCTGCCTGTCTTTATTCAGGGAGACAATATACACCTCAGGCTCTGAAGAGCCATGAGGGCTGACTGATTACAGAACATTTTCTGAGGCTAAATACAGTACTTTAAGTGCCTTGACAATTAATAAAAACACAAACGAAAATATGGACTCATTTTGGCATGGGAAGCTATGGTTTTCAAAGCACTTGCTGATTTTGTAATAGCTGACTTGAAAGTCCAGCTGTGATGTGCAACTATTAGACATTATAGTTATTTGAAAGGGAATATACTACAAATGAAAAAAAAATGCTAATGAACTGTTTTGCTCATCATTACATTTTGTTGTACCATATATGGTCAGCCTTCTGTAGGGTTACCTTTCAGAATAGTAAATACAGATAAATACAGTTTTATTTGCTATGTGGGTCAGAGAGGAAGCACCCATGAATATGGAGATTGTGCTTGATACAGAAGAGTGGGTAATGCTGTAGCTCCTTTGTATCATGAAAGACAGAAAGATAAAATTTTATTACAGAAATAATTGAATTTAGTAGAAAGTAAAGTGATTATCTCCAGTTTTAAAACTATTTACTCACAACTTTCTTAAACACTGCATTACTGTAGGAACCACAGCAGAAACTTGACCGATTTTCCATACCTTTTAGATAACCATAGGGAGCAAAAGCTAATGATGGCTAGAAGTATAACTATGTGCACACAAGAAAAAGAAAAAAAAAAAAAAAGAGTGCTTTGAGTGGCTTTTTAAAGTAGCTGTGGGTTGATTGGTTTGCTTGGAGATGATAATTTAAACAACCTTAAACAGCTGTCTGAACATACTAACATAGTTACTAACGCCTGGAAACACTGGCAGCTGAATCAGAAAGAGAATAGCTACCTGTGATGAGGTTGTTCTAGCAAAGAAATGCTGTATTTTCTTTTCCTATGTTTCTTTCCTCACCCTTCTTTCCAGTCTTCTAAGTAGACTGGTTTCAGTGAATTATCTCTGTTCACACCACTGCAAGTGAGGGGTGAATCCAATTTGCACTGTGAATAAGAGAAGACGTTGCCATGTTCCCTAGCAAAGTGCTGCCTTTATTTTTTAAATTCTGTTTTCCTTAATGAAGAATGATCAACAATGAGAACTGAGAACAATTTCACTTTAGTATCAGCTAAAGAAATGAAAAATTGCCATTCTTCACTCAGTGGCACAAGACTCCTGCACATTTCAAAGGAAAGCATAGTAGGTAATCATTGAGTTTATGATTGCTTTTGAAATATAGTAACAAGTAGTTTATTTCCACAAAAAGCTGTTAAAATGTTATTGTAATGTATTTTTTAATATTTGAAAAAGACAGGAGTAGTTATTATTTGCCATTACTTTGAATGTATTTTTCAGTACATAGAGTTTTTATGTTTTAACTATGGAAATAGAGTGGAATCATACATAAGTTGACTTCCAATACATTTATGTTTGCTGACAGAGATATGTTGTCAGTTTTTGAAGCTAAATTGGGAAATCAAACCAGCAGTTTGATATATATTAGCCCTATATTTATTTTCACTATTAATAATGTGTTTTTAATACGTATATTCTGTTTTCTTTTGGAATTATACCTTAAAATTGAAGGTATCATTTAGAATAACATATAAAAGACATTGGCAACAGTTTCATTGAAGGACATAAAGTTAGCAATAATAATCAGATTTTTTGTAAGGCATTGATAATGCAGAAATATCAGTTCTTTTAACAGAATTCTGTTTTCTACAGCATTGTTTTGAACTGCTTTAATTCTGAACTTTCAAACTTCAAGCCAGACCTCACTCCACACTTCCTAGCCACATAGATAACATTGAATTTTGCGATGTACTGAGTTTGGCTGGGATTGAGTTAATTTTCTTCAGGGCAGCCATATAGTGTATGTGACTAAAGCAGTGTTGATACATCAGTGTTTTAGCTATTGCTGAGCAGTGCTTGCACAGCGTCAAGGCCTTATTTTTCCTGCTATATCTCAAAGAAGTAGCCTGAGATTGGACATGGCCAGGAGAGCTGACCCAAGTTGACCAAAGGGATGGGCTATACCATATGATGTTGTGATCAGCAATAAAAACTCAAGGAAAGGAGTAGGAAGGGGGAACATTTGTGGTTATGGCTTTCATCTTCCCAAGCAACCATTACGCATACTGAGGTCTTGCTTTCCAGGAAATGGCTGAATATCTGCCTGCCAAAGACAAATAGTGAACAAATTCCTTAATTTGCTCTGTTTGTGTGTACAGCTTTACTTCACCTGTTAAACTATTTTTATCTCAGCCCAGGATTTTTTCTTTTTACCATTCTGATTTTCTCCCCTATTCAGCTGTGGGGGAAGTGAGCAAGCAGGTGAATGGTGGCTTTTCTACCAACCCAACATTTGCCATTAGTCTGCTTATAATGGGGGGAAGTTGAAAAGCAAGGCTACCCATTTAGACAGTAAGAATTTCAGAAATTATTTTGTGAGATCCGTTGTGGGGCACTGGAAGAAGTTAGTAAGGCTTTAGTTAGGCTACACATAGGAAAAAGGGGAGCATAAATATGTTTCAAAAGCTGATGTTAGTGATGGGTAAGGACAGTGAAGGCTGAGAGAAACTAGAGTGAGGGGCTGAGAGCTTAGCGAAGCCAGGGTTTGAAGATGGGACAGTGGAAGAAGACACAGAAGTTTGGTTCTGTGACTTACTGGAAGTTTTCTTATGAGTCCATCAGGAATAACATCAGCAATAACAGAGACTTCTGCAAGAAAAATGTAACAAGTGATTGGGTGACACTCATTGCTAAAGGAATTGACTCCCACCTTCTCTAGCACAGGCAAAACAGGCACTGTCAACCTGGTAGGTAGTTGTTTATTTGCATATGGGTAATACTAATCTGCTCTAGATAAATTCAGATTATTCCATTTGTGAAAATGACTTTTTGTTTAATATTAGGGTCTTAGACTTAGGTAAACAGAAGAGATAAATACAATTTGCTTTTTGCCTTCTCTCCTCCCTCAATATTGAGAAATGATTTATCAGAAGTTATGCAAACTTACTGGGGTTTCCAAGTAGAATTTATTTGTTTGTTTGTTTTTTAATTATAGCTATCCTGCTCTGCACATATTGAAAACAGAGAGAACAGATGGAAGGATTGCCATCCAGAGGCATCTGGACAGGCTTGAAAAGTGGGCCCATGAGAACCTAATGAGGTTCAACAAGGCCAAGTGCAAGGTTGTGCACTTGGGTCAGGGCAATCCAAGGTATGTATACAGACTGGGAGAACTTATTGAGAGCAGCCCTGTTAGGAAGGACTTGGGAGTCCTGGTGGATGAGAAGCTTGACATGAGCCAACAGTGTGTGATTGTGGCCTGGAAGGCCAAATGTATCCTGGGATACATAAAAAAAGGGGCCAGCAGGGCAAGGGAAGTGATTATGACCCTTTACTCTGCCCTTGTGAGACCCCATCTGGAGTATTGTGTCCAGGCCTGGAGCCCCCAACACAAGAAAGATGTAGAGCTGTTGGAGTGGGTCCAGAGGAGAAACACAAAAATTATTAGAAAGCTGAAGCATCTCACCTATGAAGAAAGGCTGAGGGAGCTGGACTTGTTCAGCTTGGAGAAGACTCAAGGGAGCTTCTAAACAGGAGGCAGAGCAACATTTTACATGGACAGATAGTGATAGGGCAAGGAGAAATTGTTTTAAACTGAGAGGGGAGATTTAGGTTAGATATTAGGAGAAAATTTTTCATCCAGAGGGTGGTGAGGCACATGAATAGGTTGCCCAGAGAAGCTGTGGATAACCCCTCCCTGGAGGCATTCAAGGCCATGTTGGATGGGGCCCTGGGCAGCCTGATCTAGTGGCTGGCAATCCTGTCCAAAGCAGGGGGTTTGGAACTAGATGATCTTTAAGGTCCTCTCCAACCCAAGCCATTCTGTGATTCTATGATAATGATAAAAACCAACCAACCAACCAAACATAACCACTACCTAAAGCTCAAACAAAAGAAGCTCCCTAAACATGAAAAATTAAAGGAAGTATAATTTCTCTGAGTTAGGCAAATTAAGACATGAATGTATATAATTTACAGACAAATAAAAGGTCTGAATCAAGCTATGAGGTGTTCCATCATAATTCTCATTTTTAAAATGAGGAAAAGCTTGAAAGCTTGGCTTTTGTTCATACAAGGTTTTAGAAATATAATGCTATATTTTTCCAAAGTATTTTTACCATATAAATTTACAGAATTTTAGCATTTTTAGCAGCAAGTGCAATTTACAATATTCAAAAAAAGTAATGATCCACATATCTAGCAAGATATTAATGAGGAACACTGCCATGGAAAAGAAGGAAAAAAAAAAAAAAGTATGTTAGAGGCACATAGGCAGCCTCTTGAATTTATTAGATTTCAGTTAAACTTTTGTGGATATTGTTTCTGGTTTTGCCTTTTTGTCCTGTTCCCTTGATAATACTTTTTACAGTAGGCAGACATGCATACTCGCAATGCATTGAAATTAAGCTTGCAACCTGCCTTCCAAAATACATACTCTACTGTATGTTTCAGATGGTAGGCACCACTGTTTTTGTAAAGGTTAGGAAAACTATCAGTAAATCCAAATGTGGCTTGATTTAAAATAAATTTAAATCTCATGAAAATTTAGGCCTCAACTACTCTGAATGTCCTCTCTGTATACGGAGCACATTCTTGGCCAGATACACAGCAAAGATTCAGGTTGTCTAATTTAGCTGCTTCGTGTATAAAACATAGGTGGCTGGCTCTGGCACACTTACTAGAAGTATCCAGTTTAAGATATTTCCATGCAGTTCAAGCTTGATAAGTATAAAACTGTCCTGGCATATTGGCCAGACATGAGCTCTTTGTAGCTAGAGAGCTGTTACCAAAGGGCTCAACCTAATGTACTTTGCCTTTTGTTGGAACTTCCTTAATCAGAAAGACCTCTCGTCATATCTCACAAGAGAATACACAGATTAATGCAGTGTAACCAAATGATCCTCTGGAAGTACTGCCTGCCTTATTTGAATGATTTGATATGTATCTAAAATACTCTTCATTGTAGTAATTTTTGTTTGGGAGAGATTCGATTCTAGTTTCCTGCATGTAGTACTTTGAACTTGTCTTTAGTCCTTACTGAATTTTATTTTATTGATTTCAGTGTGTTTATCTGGTCTATCAAGAACATTGTGAATTCTAATCCTGTCTTCCAAAATGCTTGCAAACATTCCCACTGGATTTTATAAAGAAACACTTTATTCCATAATGAAAAGAATTAATGGAGAGACTTACCACTGTCTTTTACAGTACTGACCACTGCAAAACTCCCCTAATGCAGCCTGAGAGTAAGTCATGAATCAACCAAGTCAGAGTCCAAAAGGCAGAGGTTCTTAAGATATCTCATGTATAGCTTTCCCCATTGTTGACCAAGTCAGTTCTCAGACTGTGAAAAGAAAAAAAAAAAAATTATGCTCTTTTGACTTGATTTCTTCCTAGTAAGTTCACACTGGCCATTTCTTAACACCTTGTTATTCTATACAATCAAATTCTCATTTGCTTATACCATCTCTTTAATCCACGTAACTTCACAGGAAATTATGATATGTTTAAGTAATTTTTCCATCAGGCATTTATTTCTGGAAAGTACAACTAGTTATGTTATTTTAATTATTCCACTATTTTTTAAGATTTAGAAGGAACACAAACTATTAGCACAGCTACCCATTTTTAGATTTGTGTCTTAAACATTGTATCATTTTGTTGACTACATGAATTTTTATTGCTTGGAGAACAAATTTGGTTTTAATTTTTAAAAGAGAGAGAGAGAGAGTGAGAGAGACAGGGGTGAGTTTACTTCCAAGTACTTGAAGCCATAGCCTACTGAATTCCTCTCACAGAAACAGCCTTCACCGACACATCTCTAGCCTGTTACTTGGCAACCTTGACACATTAGGTATTAGCTGCCATCGATGTCACTTTCTCACCTTTAAAAAAAAAAAAAAAAAAGAAAAAGAAAAAAAAACCGAGGGAGAGAAAAAAAAAACAGATTTTAAAAGGACAAACCAAAGCTTCAGCTTACTTTCCCCCACCCCGCAGAGGGGAAAACTTTAATTCAACCTTCTGGAGTTGGACTACAGGAAGTTATTTAATACTTTAAATCTTCACATTTTATTTTGCTTATCCCTATCAAAATTCTAATGAGGCCGTGACTTGATATGTACTGTAAATACCTAGAAGAAGATGGTGGCATAGAGAGAACCCATTATTACTGCAGCTTTCCCCACTGGTGTGGCTGTGTGACCTGCTGGTCACACAGATGAGAATCTCATGGGCATTTCTGGCAGATTTATGAATCTCCCTGAAATTTATAACTTAATTGTGAAATGACAATCAGTCTGGTGATGAGATATACAAGTGCAAAAGGGAATGAACTAAAAGGTATAAGAAGAGGGTACGATGCAAATTTTCAACTAATGGTGGTATTCTGTGCAGAAATAATTAACAGTTGTGAGGCTTAAAATAAATATAGTAGCAGAAGGAAATATTAGAATATCAAAACAATCAAAATAGAAGCTGTTATGCTTTAAACTGATGCCAAATTGGACCCAGAAGAGGATACTGTCATGAAGAGGGAGAACAAAGTTCTATAATTTGTGCATATTCAGAGAAGAGATGGAACCCCAAATACATGGGAAATGATTAAACAGACAGATCAAGAACTAGCACAAGCATAAAATTTTGCACAGCAAGAATTTAAGACCAGTAAGGAGTGTTGTGTTCAAATGATACCAAGTAATTTTTTTGCCTATGTCAAAGAAATTCATTTTGCCAGAATCTCTCTTTCTACTCGGTTATCTGCTGAACCAAACAATACAATTGGTTTACTTTGACTTACCATCTATTGTAGCATTGAAAAAATATGTACTAAATCTACCCTCATCAAAACTTTGGTGTATGAAAAAAATGCATGATCCAGTAATGTTGGCAGTGTTAACAGATGGTATAATATTGCTACCATATGTTATACAAAAGCATAAACCAAAGTTAAACAAATAGCTGCCTACTGGAATAATTGTGAGGTGTCAAAAGCAAGGATGGATGTCTACAGACTTAATGAAGGATTGGCTGAATGTCATTTGGATCAGGAGACCAGGTGTGCTGTTAAGAAAAAGAATGCTTGCCCTAGATGCATTCAAAGGTCATCTAATGCCAGCTGTGAAGAATACTGCCAAGAAAATGAATATTGACCTTGTGGTTATATCAAGAGGAGTGAACACGCCCTTTAAAGAACATTTGAAGTCTTCATACTCAAAATAACTATTGGCAGGGATCATGCTCTAGCTTCCACAGGAAAAATAGAGTAGTGCAAAACTGCCCTATCATTATACTAAGATACCATCAGATCAGATCAATCCAGAACTTGTAGCTAATGTTTTTAAGTAATACTGTATTTTAGTTTCCATGGATGTCTCAGAAGATGCTATGAGAACAAAGAAGAACCTGAAAATGGTGAAGATGCTAAAAGTGAAGTACAGATTGAAGATGGCGAAGAGAATGACAAATGTTGGAGTGTAAAAACTAAAAAGCGATAGTAGTACAGCATACGAGAATAATACAGGTTAACTTCAGGCAAACTGTTAGTGAAAATATTTTTATATAAATTATAGGTGTGTGACAAGAACCTTTCCATGTATAATATTAATTTGAGGATCAACTTAAATTCAATGGTCTCTTCCTTTCTGGTTGTCACAGTTGTAGTAAGATAGGGTCTGGC
>NW_010289107.1:45045-55580 GCF_000700745.2 Antrostomus carolinensis | reverse complement strand
CAGCAGGAGCCTCTGAGGCAGCCCGAGTAAACACAGCAGCAGAAAGGGAAAAGTAACAGTCTGTGCAGGGGAAATACAGCGCCTTCAGCACTTGAAAATTGGGAGGAAATCCCTGGAATATTCGAATTGGGCAACAGTTTTTGCAGTCTTTTAATCCAAGCTAACCCAAGGGTTTTTTAATCCAAATTATACTGGGGCTGATGAGCTGAGAAGAGAAGGCTCAAGAGGGATTTTATCCGTGTATATAAATACCTGAAGGAAGGGTGCAAAGAAGGGCCAGGCTCTTCTCAGTGGTGCCCGGTGACAGGACCAGAGGCAAAGGGCAGACACTGAAGCACAGGAGGTTCCCTCTGAATATCAGGAAACACTTTTTCATTGTGAGGGTGACCAAGCCCTGTCACAAGTTGCCCAGGGAGGCTGGAGAGCCTCCATCCTTGGAGATTTTCAGAAGCCATTTATTTGGTTGTGGTTCTGGGACACTATCTGTAGGTGGCCCTGTTTAAGCAGGGGGGTTGGACCAGGTGACCTCCAGAGGTCCCTGCCAACCTCAACCATTCTGTGATTAATTGCAGGCTGCCACCAAAGGGGTTGGTATTGCTGTTTCCCTGGCCATACAGTCTCCTTCCTTCCTTTTTGCAGGTTAAAAAAGGGATTTTTAAAATAAAGTTAATTTCAGCCAGGTTGCTTCCATGATCCAGTTCATCTCTTGGCAGAGAAGAGGAGAAAGAGGAGAGGGAAATATATAGGCAAAGGCAGAATCACCCATTTGCAGCTGGCACGCTACAGCAATCACAACACTAGATTTGAGTATACTGAAAGGCAAAAGAATGCTTACAAGTAAATTAGAAACCGGACATTGGGCCTGTAGGGTCTTGCACAACTATTTTACGTTTTTCACGTACACATTTCCCACTCTAAAATTCAAACCTCAAAACTGAAGTCAAATGCAGAACAAGCTACTTGCATACCACAGGAAGAGACAGAAGCCGCTTCCGAGTCCAAGACCAGAGCTGGGACTGGCTCACCAACACCAGCCATCAACAGCTCTTTTATTTGTAAAGAATCTGGTTTCTTCATCTGACATTCCTTTTGTTTTCTGGCATGGTTTCTCTAAAGCCCACAAAATAAGTGTCATTGTACCTTTCAAGGAAGAACAATCTCTTTTTTCCCATAAAATCCTTTCTACAAGGAGTCTGCGAACCATTGTTCAGCAGCATGGACAGGCCTGGACTGCTTCGTGCAGCTGCTTCCCCTAGGCCTTTGGCACCCCTGTGAGCAATATATCTACTGAAATCATCACTACCTGTAATAAATGTGAGTCTTGACTTCTCTAAGCACTCAAGGTCTCCACCCATCATAACTGATGGGTTCAAAGAAAATAATTCTGCCAGTTCCTTTTATGTTTTGTTTTGTTTGGGTTTTGTTTTGTTTTGTTTTTTAACATTAGCTACCACTTCAGCTTCTGTTTTCACTCGTTATGGTCTCCCAGTTTTCCTGTGAATAGGCATGTCACGTATGTTTGCTTTATTTCTATCTAAATTTTGATCTTCAGAAGTTGGATAGATCTCATTTTTCCCATGATGAGTTTGCACTTGCTGGATGTCTCTGACAATGGCTACATACATCTGAGATCAATAAAGTGAAGCAGAATCAGAACTGAAGCGCCGGTGTTAGACTTTAGTACGGCTGTGTTCCCACACCGAATGCTAAGATTGATTAAAAGTCACAGCACTGCCTTTTATCTTTTAGAAGTTGTTTTTTCCACTGGCTGCAAATGAACTCTGGCTACAGGAAACAGATTGTGAAACTGGCTCCAAGGCCCGAACTTCAGATTTTCAGCCCCTTTGTTTTATAGATTTTAATGTAGCACTTTGGTAATGGAGATGAACGTGGCTTTATTTTTTCCAAACCAAATCTCTGCAAATTTCCGATATCAGGTCAAGCTTCTGTATGTGCTGCAAGACATGTGGAAATCAAGGTCAGAGGCTGCCACTGGAATTAATCAGAGCCCGAAGTGAGAGGAATGTGTTTGCCTGATTTGCGTGTTCAGTGACTGAACTTAATATGCTTGTTTTTGATCCCTAAAGAATGGATAAGAGAAAGGCAGAATTATGAAGGAAACAATCTGTTAACTCATCCAGAATTACAGCATTTGAGTTTTTAAAATGATAAGCTGAAGAAAAACAAATTTGTGGCTCTTTTAAACCTCAGTATTTCCTTCCTTGATGATTTATCAACTTCCCTCTTTTTTTTAGCTAGATAAGAACTTCTATAATAGGCCATATGCAAATGATATCCAAATGCGGAAATATTTTTTTGAAAATACAATATAAAGTAGTTGTATTCATGTCCTTTCTAAGATATAAGATCTAAATTATATTATATTTACTTTTAGAAGTGTTTTCTGGTTTCTGTATGTCACAAAAGAGCACTCTACTGCAGAGCATACCTAGTTGATTTCTGGAGAACTAGTAATAACATGGTAAAACTTGTGCAACTTAGAAGGAACTGCTTTTTAAATTAGATTTCTTCATCTAATTTTATTTACACCTGGTTTTGTTGAGGCTTATTTCATTCCAACTAGTAAATACCTAGGATGGGTTTGCTCTCTTCTGAAAGTTCACCTTCCCCTTTTAGACCTGGGTTTTGGCACGTTGCCGCAATATCTGAGCACTCCACGGTATTTAATGCATTTTTCTTCACAGCAGCCATCTGAGGAGGCAAAGCTCTGTGACTCCTGTTTGGCAGAGAGACACCAGAAAGCCAGAGGCTACTCCTTTACTGTCTTTGAACTGAGGCCCAAGCTTAGCATCAAGCCGAGACTCATGTATCATCCCAACAGACTGACCTCAATGACTGAGAAAGCTACAGCGTAAGATGTGGGAGAAAACGTGGCCTTGTTTCACTTCACTGAGCACGTGTTTGTACATCTACCATGTGTTCTGGCCTGCTGTGGGTTGCCTGGGTATGTTTGCACCAGACTCGGCCACGCTGCTTCTTTAGAGGTCACAGAGGCAGCAAGGATGGGCAAGTTAGCCACCAGCTTCTTCTTAAGGGGCCATACCTTTCTGGCAGAAAGATTATGGAATAATTTTATGCTGAAGCATGGGTTACTTTGAGAAGAGCTGGGCTATAACATACCAGAACTACAGGCCACTTAAAGTCCTGCTATACTTTGCCAGCTCTCTGACTATACTCATTTAACTGTATAAACGTAGCCTGAAAGACTAAGGGCTAGACCCTGGAAAAGAGCATGGGTAAACTAAAAATTAAGATCTGAAAAATTCCACTGAGCAGCCACCTGAACTCTGTTATCAGTCTGTTTCTGGATAGAAATATCCAGAATTGTTCCAAGCTGGGCATCTCGGAACCTCTCTCCCCTTTCTGGACACTTGTGGTCTCAGAAGTAGGTAGAGCAACTCCAAGAGCTGGCCAGCTGAGAGGAACCTCTCCAAGCCCAACAAGTCAGCTTCTTCTGTTATAGCCACAGCTGCCCTCAGTGCCTGGCTGCATTTGATAGAATGTTCACCCTCAGTGCAGTAACCCCGTGATGAAAGAATCAGCTTTTATCTCAAAGGAATTTACATCAACATCCTGTAGCTCCCAGGAGAGCGTCCCAGGTGCTCAGAAGGACTGCAAAATGGAAGGGAAGCATTTGCCACCTCACTTGTTGAAGTTGTGTCCCTATTGGAAAGGATGGCAAATGTGTGGCACTGATGTGAACTAGAAGGGAGACACAGGGAGCTGTAGGCACTTGCTTCTAGTTTCTGGTAGCTATTCCCAAGCCAGTGCTGTTTTTTTTTCCAGGGACTATTTACTACAAAAATGCATAAATAAAACCCAGTACTCTCTTCCAGCAATTAAACTAGATGAGCGAGACACATCCTTATTTTTCTCTGTCTTTTGCCTCAGCTGCCTTCTCCTTGTCCTAGATTCTTACACGCTTGTCTGAACAGGATCATAACTTCAAACAAAAAGGTGGTGACTCTCTATTTCCTTCCTGCTCTTCCTCCTCCCAGTCCAGCATGGTGGTCAGGGATGCGGCATGAATGCTCCCCAGGAACTCCTACTTCCCGGCCAGTGCTCTAACCACTGGGTTACAGCAGAGAGAAGATGGATACTATTTCCTCCAGCTACACTTTAAAAGAAAATGAACACTGCTTATTGGGAATTTTTTATCTGCTGACAGCCCGATAGGTCTTTTAAACACCTCTGGCAGGCTGTCTGTTAACAGAGACATTCGTGTTTTCCAGTAATAACACAAAGAAAAATGCTGTGGCCAGCAGCCACATGAAATGAAGTCACAGACCAGAGGAGCTACAGGAACTCTTTATTCATTGTTTTAAAGAACAGATTTTGGCAATCACCACCAGAAGAGGACTCCAAATTCTGAGTCCCAAGAGGACAAAGGTGCCAAGCGCCAAGGTGGGACTTCACACATGTCTATATTCATGGAATTTCCCTGCAGAGAGCTTTTGTTAGCCCGTCTCTGAGCATGTTGCTGGTTTTGGCCATATACCTGCACTTCTTTTACATGCAGGAAATGTAAGCCTGTCATTACCGAACTTGGGATTCAGCCCTGAGGCTGGAAGACGCATTGTATCCTGGAACATCAGTCCCTTATCAGTCCCATCCCTCCGTGATTTATTAAGGTCACAAAGAATAGCAAGATTTTAAGTCAAGTCCCTAGAGATCCACTAAATTACCTTGCAGTCAGAAACTGTTGCATCTAATTAGTAGGGGAGGAATGTCTCTTAAATAATTCATAGTCAACAACTGAAGTTAGTTTTGTATATGCAACATTGTGCAGGATTTCATAGCATCTTGCTCAGATTTTTCCTGCAGCTCTGAAGTCATGCGAGTTTAAATACACAGATTGTATGAAACAAGTATTCTGTTGCATGGCTTTGAATATTTTAAGTTTTCCCAGACAACTCAGGCCAGAAGTAGTGATAGACCATTTTTGCATTTTTGAGTACTCATTATACTGTATGATAGACAAACTATTTGGCATTAATACTTAGGATGTCGTGACTGTTCAAGATGCAGAGTGTGGATGCGTTGGAGTTGCTATGAATATTCTGAGTCATGTAAACAGATTATATTATTTAAAATTCTTCAACAAAATAAGTCGCCAAAATAAGATTGAGGAGTTGCTCTGACTCAAACCTGCTTGCAGTTTTTCTGCATCTTTGAAGACAAGTGTTGGTGACAAAAGATGACTCTTAGAATAATTTATTGCCAGGAGTGAAACTCATCTTTTCCTTGTTAGTGGGGTTTTTTTTCCTCTTTGTTTTTGTTAGGTTGCCTGACGTTCAAATGCAGAATGGAGTTCTTGTTCCCTGCCAGGTGCCTAGTTGTCAGCAGCACAGGAATATATGAAAAAAAAAAAGTAGGGATGGTAGTAGGTAAAAGGAGACAAATCCTGTGAACAGTTACCCTCTTTGTGTTTCTTTGCTTGTCCGTGTCACGGTCTTCTAGTTCTAAAAATCTACCTCCTGCTCCATCTCCCTGCTAGGTTAAAGGATGTTGGATGAAGAGACTGACACTTTTCTTGAGAATGTATTGGTAAAAACAGAATTTTACTCTGAAAATAAATTGCAAGGCAATGGTGGGGACACAATCTGTGTGTTTCATCTGCCTCGAGGGCAAGTTGCAACGTTCAGAACCATCTTTCAATGATCCCACTAAATATTTGAGACATAAAAGGTGAAAATTATCATGCAGTAGAAGTATTTACTGTGAATGAGTCAGTACCTGCAAATATCCCCTACCTCATTATATTTCTTCACTCAGATTGTCATTTCAACCCACTCTTACATTTGCCCCACCTTACCCTAATATGCCTCTTACTTTTTGCATTTGCCCTTCTAATCTCTGATTATTCTGCCTGCGCACAGATACATAGTCTTCTTACTGGAGACAGCTGCCCTTGTAAACCTTCCTTTTCCACAACAGCAAAGTCTTCCTTTTTTTAATCAAGGGTCAGTAGCCAGAGCCAGTAATTTCTTCCTGCCTTTCCATCTGTCGGGACACACGGGCTCTGCTTTGCTCTCTAGCAAGCTGTGAGAGCTGTTTCCAATCTAATGAGCGAAAGAGTATTTTTGAGGGGGAAGGGAAGTGACCAAGCTAAGCAAACCATATATGAAAAACAGTGTGATGGCATCAGCAGCAGAAAATAACAGCAGGGAGAAAAAGTAACTTTTTGGAGAGTACTGAGAGTACCTTCAATGTCCATATTAGTCCGTGTACTAAGAGCAGACAGCATCTGTTGGAACTGGATCCTAAGTATGAAGGGAAGACACTTGATAGTTATTCTTGTGTGTAGAAAAATAGCTCTTTCTCTACTTTGCAAAAAACCCTTTGGTTTTTATGCTAGAAGCGGGGGTGGGATAAAAAGAAGACTGAAGGCAGAGGAGCGAAGAACAAAGCTATAGGATGATGTAAATACGAGGAAAAGAGAGGTGATCAGGAAGAAAAAGCAACTATAACGTGGGGGTGGATGAAAGGAAAAGGTAAGAGGAACAGAAGCAAGGAAGTATATTAGTGATAATTTATAGTATTTGATTTTGTGTTTAATGGTTATTACTAAAAGGTTATATTTCATTACTTTGGTCTGATTAAAGACGTAAAAATTTAGTTATTTTGATAACACTCTATTCCGGGCCAGATACTTTCATGCTAACGTAGCACCTAGTTACTAGATAGGAGTTGCAGTCTTGCTCCTCTGAATGCTAAGTTCAGTTGTCATCTGCTTGTACAGGTTGAAGCAGTTTGCACCAACTTGATTTCCCCACAAAGTATTGAATATGATTTTATCATGCACTTGTGAACAAAGACCCAATTTAATGAGGAATTGGGTCTGCTGTGCTCACTGAAGAAAACAACAAAACTTTAATGACATTATGACTCAAGACTGCTTGATACACTGCCAGGTTAGAGCCCATTCCTAAAAAAATTGTCTTTAAAAAAAAATCTCTGTTTTTTTCCCTACCTGGTTATTTCTTTGCATTGTTCCCAAAGTACTTGTGTAACTCATTCTATTTTCTTACTTCCTCCTTTTTGTGCTCTGTCTTTTATCTCTGACAAACGGGAACTATGGAAATACCAATATGAATGCTTAGAAGATCTGACACAATGAACTAAAAGGCTTAGGAGGTTTTTCTTTTCATTAAAATGTCAGGTTTTATCATACTTCACAGTATATACAGTGTCATGAGAAAACATAGAATGTAATTTCTTCCCCTTTTCTTCCAAGACTGAAAAAAAATGATTGTATGAAAGTTCTGCACATGACTTGAAATTCAGGAATGAATAGGCAGTAGTATCAAAGAAGCAACTGGGCACTTGACCTTTATATATCCAGTTCTGAGACTGTCTGTTTGTGTCTTGCAGTTTGTACAACAAACTAACTCCCATGGATTTGTCTGTGTCAGCTTTTAAAAAACCTCCCAGATTCCTTAACTGGTCTAACAAATTTTAGTCATTTGTTCTAAAATCATTTGAAGTGGGACTTGACAGAACTTAAAAACGTGTCGAAATGCTCTATTGATTCAGTGGGGTTTCACTTCCTATTAGTTTTACAGCTGTCACCATTTCATTTCTAAACCACTTAGATTAGAAAGACACATGAATATCAGTTACTTAGATATGTCCTCAGCAAGGTCATATGTTTCACGCTGATTAAAGCGGTTGTGTCAGGATGCTAGAGACAGAGTGTTCCCAAAACAGCAATGCAGTTTGCCTGCAACATTATTTATTTCTTTTTGTCAGTGGAAGGGCTGTTCTTTGTCTGTTGAGAATAAGGCTGAAAGAGCGTTGCAGCACAGCTAGTACAGCTGACCAAGCTTTTCCACGGCTCTCGAGGGAAAGTGAAAGGGGGGAAAAAAATAGACCAATTTGGACTGTGTCACAAATAATGGCCTCTCACATAAACTTTTGCCAGCAAGGCTTGGCTCAAATAGACAAAGTGGCAGCCAGCATTCTGGGAGTTTCTTGGTATAGCCTGTGTTGGGGCAATTCTTTATAATTTATCTTATAATATGTCAGATAAACAGTGAATCATTCCTTGATTCATCTGAGACTGTTTTCAGTTATGAAAAAAAAAACCCAAACCCACTATAAATTGTGCATGCCTAGTAGGTCAGGTCAGAAGATGAATATCTTTGTATTTCTTTCTGAAAAATGCTTTGAAACATTTTTTCTTTTCATATTTGAAGGTGTTTCTTTTAGAACCAAAGAGAGAGGTGCTGTCAGAACACCTCACAGCAATTTGAATGAACCAGGATCTCTGTAAAGTAACAACATTGGAGAACTTGGTGGAAGCATTGCTTGCATTATGACATTATTCCCATAGTGTGTATCTTTTCGAAAGCTGTTAACCCAGCATTATTCCCTGAATCTGCTGTAATTCACATGTGGAAAAACCTTTTCCACATGCTGCTTTACAGTATGGTACATAATTGTATATGTGGCAAAACATTTTCGGACTTTTAACTTCAAAATATTTTTTTTTTTAACTTTTTTAATGGTATGGCTAGCAATGGAGGGGAGGAACAGGATGGAGGAGGATGAGGAAGTCAGAAATGGTCTTTCTGTAGCATTTAGGATTTCAGTGGTGTTCAACAACTCCCTGCTGTTGGCTTGCTTACTGGTGCTAGGCAGCAGCAATTAAAATTTTGGTTGATTTTTATAGAAGCCCAATCCAGTACTCTGGCATTCAATGCAGGCCATATTCAGTAAAAATAAATATAAATAGTGTAAAGGTAAATCACATTAGGACTTACATGACCATGATGAAATGGGAAATGCTCTGTTTGTCTTAAGGCTCCCAACTCCAGCTTGCTTGCTGTCCTCTGAGGAGTGAAAGTCACATATACAGGTACAGACCTGGGGATGGGATTGCTCCCCAGCAGCCTTTGTGCCAGCTCGCTCCCAGCCCGCCCGTGAGTGAGCGGACAGGCAGAAGTGGTCCTGCTGACGGGACCGGCTCTCCTCCTCCTCATACCCAAGGGGCGAGCACACAGGCTGCAGCAGGGTAGGAGGTAGGCAGTAGAATTGCATTAGTGCAGTGCTGTCACAGAGCTAATTTGCCATGCCTGGGACCCTGCACAGGGTTGCACATGTGGCACTGTGCTCTGGGGGAGCATCCTGGCTCAAGCTTGGGGACAACATGGGTGGCTAGGCCAGGCTGACAGTTAATGGCAGGCCTGTAGGAAGCACTAAATGGCCCCATGCTTGATGCAGGGTATGTGTGAACCCATTACATTGTGCTTTTTCTGTGTAAAATAACACTGGGCATCAGACCATCACCACCAATGCTGGCTGGTTCGGTTCTAATTAAAGAACCCAAAGGGTCAGCAGTGACTCCAGATGTGACCTGCACAACACAAGTCCTTCATCCTGCTCCCCGCAGTGGTGCAAGCAGCTGGTCTGGGAGAGGGGCATGTCTTCTTCTTCCTCTCCCCTCCGCCTGTAACCAGGGTACTTTGTCAGCCTCCATTTAATATGCATACTTCTCCCTTGGCTGTTCCCCAAACTCAAACGAGTGCACTGATTTCCTCAACGAAGGGCTTGTCTAAACAACAGTGTTTTGGCTTCTTTAAGGAGTGTTGTTCAAGTGCTAAATTCCCCTAAGCCTCGTGGAGTTACATTAGTACAAACATTGCCATTCAGGATGCAATACCTGCTTTAAAGCACCTTTCTAGGGCTGTGTACCAGCATCCAAGGTAGCATGGAATTGAAAGAGCAGTAGTTTAAGCTTGTGATGGCTGTGGGGTGTGTAACCTGTTTTAAAAAGCAAACATGTCTGTGATGATTGTATAGAAACTTGTGGGGGAAAAAGTTGATGGTAGGACAGTTGACGTCCAAACGTACGTCAAGCTACTTAATTATTTCCTGATAGATTTCTTGTCCTAGTGAGCTGCAAGTGGTCAGGATGTTTGGTGACGTCTTGCTGGTATAGAGTGACTTGGTCCTTTTCCTGGCCCATGTCCTTCTCTGAGGCCTGCAGTCTTGTAGAGATTACTCCTATGCAGAATGGTTGTTATAAACTATATTTATCTGCTAAGATATTAAAGGAGTAGTCTACACCAGAGCACCTCTGCTGGAGTAATTACGTTGGCAGAGGCTCCAGCCGTTCCTTCAGGCTGCTTCACACAGCCTCTGTGTCTGAGGAAGCTGTGGCAAAGCCAGGTGTCTGTGTCCACAGCAGGGGTTCTGCAAACACAGGTGTCTGGGTGGTGCGGTGTTGTATTTATTCCCTTACACCCTGTGCTCTTAGGAGTAGCTTGGGGATCCCTCCCTCCAGTTGCGGGGTGCATGTTACCCTCTGCTATGCTGGCAGAACTCTTGAGTCTGCACAAGTTTTCTGGTGCTTTATTCCCTCCCTCTCTTATTCATTATTTGCTTTGGATCACCGCCCTCCTTACAACTGTCCACAGATCCATCTCCTTGGAAACGGCAGAACTTGTTTACGTGACAGCAATAAGGAAACTAATCGATGCGTAGCAGCTGCAGGTGTGCGAGGGAGCCAT